>NC_086448.1:831222857-831225357 GCF_028390025.1 Pseudophryne corroboree | reverse complement strand
CAGGTTATTCAGAAATTCTAACATCTCATTAAACTCAAGTTCAGTACCGTCCCATAGCAAAAACACATCATCTATGAAACGCTTATAATACACAATCTTAGTGCTATATTTCGGCATGATGTTTACCGTTTCATACTCATGCATAAATATACCTGCATAAACAGGCGCCACGTTTGAACCCATGGCGGTCCCTGAGCATTGCATATAGTACTCTCCTTGATACATAAAATGATTGTTAGTTAATATCATCTCTAAGAATGCCAGAATACAATCAATAGGAATGGTACCAAAGTCAGTAGATACAAGTAAATTCCTTACTGCCTCTAGGCCTAGCCTATGGGGAATGATCGTATACAGTGACGATACGTCTAGTGTTGCAAGTAACACATTCTCTTTAATGTCCCCAAGGTCCACAATTCTGTCCAGAAAGTCACCAGTATCTTTAAGATAGCTTGGTATAAATGGTATTAATTCTTGAAGGAAACCATCCAAGAATATGGCTAAAGGTTGTAGAAGCGACCCCCTAGCAGAGATGATAGGTCTGCCAGGGGGGTTGACCAAAGACTTATGGACCTTGGGAAGCGTGTAAAGCATCGGGCAGATAGGAAAATCTACCTTTAAGTAGGTCGCCATCTGTTCCGTCAGCCAACCCATGCTGACCGATCTGTCAATTAATGTATCAACCTTTCTTTTCACCAGAGGCATGGGATTATGCGTACATTTAGAATAAACTTCAGGATTCGCGAGTTGCCGCCTGACCTCAGCATCATAGCTATCAAGATTCTGAATCACCACGGCACCGCCTTTGTCAGCGGGCCGAATAATAATCTTATCATTATTTCTCAGAGATCTTAAAGCTGTACGTTGGCCAGGTGTCAAATTTGGGAATCCCCTAGAGGTATCATTTCTAAAGTCATTTTCGGTCATCCTTAAAAAGGTCCGTATACATGAGGGGGGATCAAACAGACTGGGTTTTTTAAGTATTTTGGGGTCAGTTAAATCCACACCCTCTTTCATAATTTTGTCCCCAAAGAACTCGCGTAAGCGCAGCTTACGCCCAAATTTATAATGATCAACCGCTAAGTTGAAATCGTCGTGTCTGGAGGTGGGTACAAAAGAAAGACCTAATGACAGGAGTGAAATCTCCCCTTTCGTCAGAACGTGATCAGATAGATTGAAAATGCTGTTCAATCCTTCTTTCTCCTCGCTCTTCTTTTTAAAGCTGCCTCTTCTTGGGTGGGGTCTTCTTGGTCTGCTAGATCTCTTGAGGGAGGTGGACGCGTACCTCTGCCTAAAAAACCACTCGGTGGGCGAGTCCCTCTAGCTTCAGAATCTGAAGCTGACTGTGATGTCGAGGAATCACTATTCTGTTGAAATCTATTGTGATAGGGCCTATTCTGTCTAAAGCGTCTAGTCACCCCTGTACCACCTGTTAACCACCTATAGACTTGATGGGTAGTGTAATCCTGAGTGACAATTTGTAACTTTTTCCTTTTAAAAGTCACCAACTGGTCCTTGAACGTATCTAATTGTGATTGCAATTTGTCACACCAGGTTTCCGTTTTATCTGCCTTCAAGGTTTGTAGATATTTTTTCTCAAAGGTCTCAATTTCCTCCCTGATTTTAACCAATTCTATCCCCACTTCTTCAATGACCAAGAGGATTAAGTCGAGTGAGCATTTATTTAAAACACCACACCATTTACTGCAGAAGGCTGCATTAGTTCTACCGATGGTGGGGGTGTTGCTCACTCGAAATCCACGTGGTATGCGTTTAGTTCGGTGGTATTCGGATAAGAATTGGCCGTGGAGTGTTAATTCCACCTCTCTACGTTTTAAACGTAGTACCTTGTGAAAGAGATCAATTGGTTTTTCTGCTGGAAGGCTAGTAAACTCAAAGTGATGGAAATATACTTTCTCAGCATCATCGTCAGTTAGTGATACCAACTGATTTTCTGCCGCAAATAACAATCCCTCATCAAAACCCACCGTGCCAGACTGGGACATTTCATATAGCAGTCATTCAGCTCCACAGAAACAATATAGACACTATTCAATGTATCATGAAACAAAAGCTGCTATCACAAAGAGTACATAAAAATCAATGGGACGGTACTAGCCCTATCATGCCCGATGCAAAAAAACCTCAAAAACAAGAAAATTGGTTAAAAATAAAGGTATTCAAAAAGGAATACCAACTGCAAAAAACCAGCAGTTGCTGTGTTGGATGTCCAAAGACTCTAATTATCCAGGATGTAGTTTCAGGTGTAATAACGGATGGGTGACTAATCAGGAGACGGTCCTTATTCTAAAAAGCCATTTCCTTAGATATATCCAATGTATGATTGCACTCACATCTTCCAATTATGCATACGCTGGGGTGTCAACCCGGATACCGAGGCATCCAAATATAGAGAAAGCAATTCAGAGGGGGCACTCACCAGACTTCTTTATATTTTACCAAATGTTCATTTATTGAAGATAATACTTTACATGATCAG
>NC_086448.1:830953942-831222657 GCF_028390025.1 Pseudophryne corroboree | reverse complement strand
GTACACACGCGCAGTCGATCGATAATCGGCCACCTTGCGAATTCGCAATACAGTGATCAGCTCTGAATTAGGCCCATTGTCCACAATAATAACTTTCTTGTCCTCCAAAAAGACTAGATTGTAAGCTCTTCCAGTCAAGGAAATGGGGGGGGTGTATTTCAGACCTGATCGCTAGAGTCAGGGCCGGTGCTAGGGTGTTCGGCGCCCTCCTGCAAAATATAAATTTGCGCCCTCCCATACTTTACATGCAGGGCCGGAGGGTTACCATGGTCTCTTGGGCCCCTGAGCTGCAGGAGATCCGTGTAAGCCTATGGATGTGAACTCTCTGCCCACACACACCCTGTGCAGCGCTAGTTACGGCCCTGCACACAGACAGTGCCGTAACTAGACATTTTAGCGCTGTGTGCAAGAGAGGGCATTGGCGGCCTCCCTGTATGCAGAATAGGGGCACTGCGCGCCGCAGGCGCGCACAAAAAAATATGGGCGTGGTTTCATGGGGAAGGGGCGTGGCCACAAAATAACACCAATTCATATTACATATTATAGTAGTCTCCATTATTCAAACTACGCCGCACAGCAGCGCCACTACAACAGGTAGAGCACCTTTTACACATTACGGCGGACAGAGTCCCCTTCTTACACATTACGGTAGACAGCGTCCCCCTTTTTACACATTACGGCAGACAGCGTCCCCCTTTTTACACATTACGGCAGACAGCGTCCCCTTTTTACACATTACGGCAGACAGTGTCCCCTTTTTACACATTACGGCAGCCAGCGTCCCCTTCTTACACACTACGGCAGACTGCGCCCCCTTTTTACACATTACGGCAGACAGCGTCCCCCTTTTTACACATTACGGCAGACAGTGTCCCCTTTTTACACATTACGGCAGCCAGCGTCCCCTTCTTACACACTACGGCAGACTGCGCCCCCTTTTTACACATTACGGCAGACAGTGTCTCCTTTTTACACATTACGGCAGACAGTATCCCCCTTATTACACATTACGGCAGACAGCATCCCCCTTATTACACATTACGGCAGACAGTGTCCCCTTTTTACACATTACGGCAGACAGCGTCCCCTTCTTACACACTACGGCAGACTGCGCCCCCTTTTTACACATTACGGCGGACAGTGTCCCTTTTTTACACATTACGGCAAACAGTGTCCCCCTTATTACACATTACGGCAGACAGCATACCCCTTATTACACATTACGGCAGACAGCGTCCCCCTTTTTACACATGACGGCTCTGCATACAGATACACACATACATAAATACAGTATATACATAAATACAAACACACGCACACACACACACACACACTTTCTCTCTCACTCTTTTTACATCCACTTACCACAGTTGTGCTGGCCAGATCTTCAATAGCATGATCCTGTGTAGCTCCGCCCCCTTGGTCCGTGTAGCTCCGCCCCTTTTCGGACGAACGATCACTGACACTCCTCTCCCTGTCACAGGGGACAGAGGAGAAGGAGTCATGCTGCCGGCGCTGCTGCGGCTGCCTGTCAGTGTGACAGGGCAGGCGCAGCAGCAGCAGCAGCAGGGGGGGACAGGACGGCGCTTCAGCTGGGATGCAGAGCAGTGAAGGCGCCTCTCCTGCCCGGCGCCTACCTGCACTGCATCCCTTTGCTGAGCGGGTAGCGCCGGGCCTGGCTAGAGTGCATTTTTTGCATCCCTGCGATCAGATAGTCGCCGCCTACAGGGGGAGGGGGAAATCGCTGTGTAAGTGTGCGTTCGGATGTGTTGGAGAGACTGCACAAACTAATTTTGTGCGGTCTCTGCGCAGCCCAGGACTTATTCTTCCAGTGCGATGATTGGGGCTGGAGCTGACGTCAAGAATTCTCCTCCAAACGACTCGTCCCTCCTGCGTTTTTCTGGACACTCCTCAAAAACAGTTGCCACCCACAAACGTCCTCTTCCTGTCAATCTCCTTGCATTCACCAGTGCGATGGAATTTTTCGCACCATGCCGTCGCTGCCTGGCGCTGCAGACCGGCGCGCCTGCGCATTGCAGTGCATACACATGCGCAGTTCAGACCTGATCGCCTGCTGTGCGAAAACAGCCTAGCGATCAGATCTGAATTACCCCATGTACCAAGATAATTGCCGTCCAGTTGTATGTACTGTGCAAAGTATATGGACATTTTAACTGAAACTCTAAAACCTGAAGTGATTGAATCACTGGACCAGGGAGACCGGCTGCTCAGGATCAGAGAAAAGAAACGTTACCCCAAACTCTTGTGTGGAGTAATTGGTAACTGGGTACTATAATATAATCTACTGTCATGTCTGCATCACAGTGATAGGGGAATAAGAATTTGTGTCAGTCACAGAACCAGCAAATGTTTCTTCTGCTCGGGGAATGCATTAATCCCATTGGTGCATGCAGATGTCACTCTCTGAGGATAATGACTGCTGTACTGTGATACAGCCCCTGCCTGGCAAATTACACAGCATCTAAATCACAATTAGGCACCTACCCTGACATATCACAGATCTATCCAGCTGGTGAGCAGAGGAAATGGCTTCATCCAGACTATAGAGGTAATCTGGGTCATCCGCCAGGCAGCAGGAACCCTTGCACAGGGACAGATAAAGAGTTGAACATTTGCGCAGTATATAGGGGGTCATTCCGAGTTGTTAGCTCGTTATATTTTTCTCGCAACGGAGCGATTAGTCGCTAATGCGCATGCGCAATGTCCGCAGTGCGACTGCGCCAAGTAAATTTGCTATGCAGTTAGGAATTTTACTCACGGCATTAGGAGGTTTTTTCTTCGTTCTGGTGATCATAGTGTGATTGACAGGAAGTGGGTGTTTCTGGGCGGAAACAGGCCGTTTTATGGGAGTGTGCGAAAAAACGCTACCGTTTCTGGGAAAAACGCGGGAGTGGCTGGAGAAACGGAGGAGTGTCTGGGCAAACGCTGGGTGTGTTTGTGACGTCAAACCAGGAACGAAACTGACTGAACTGATCGCACTGGCAGAGTAAGTCTCGAGCTACTCAGAAACTGCACAGAGAAGTCTTTTCGCAATATTGCGAATCTTTCGTTCGCAATTTTGATAAGCTAAGATACACTCCCAGTAGGCGGCGGCTTAGCGTGTGCAAAGCTGCTAAAAGCAGCTTGCGAGCGAACAACTCAGAATGACCCCCATATTGCGCATCTTCCCTCTGGCACCGAGCGTACACAAGTATGGGCGGTGCAGAGTCGTACTCACTTCAGACGCATCTTCACTTGCGAATGAAGGGCCATGCTGTAGCATAGCACCCTCACATGGGAAATGCCCAGTGGGGGTAGGTCCCAATTCTAATGGTGAGGGCTGTGGCTTAATAAAACAGATGGAGGCCCGGCCTTCCGCATGAAGATGGACCTATAGCTGGGATATCTTCTGAAAATTTTCTGCAAATATATTGATCATACTCCCCTACTCTCGCGGAATGTGTGTGAGCCCTAAGGGCCGTCCTCCTGGATCCCAACCACCCACTGGCCCACCTCCCCACTGCCCCATGACACACCTTGTGGCAGCAAGTGAAGAGGGGGCACAGCGCTTGCCCCTTGGACCTCTCTTGTGGAATCAGACATTCTGCTGACTCTGCCACCCCAAAACATCGCCACAAAACATTGCTGGGTGACATGCTCGTGGTCAGGGGTTTCATGCGCTGGGTGTCATGCTCGTGGTCAGGGGTTTCATGCGCTGGGTGACATGCTCGTTGCCAGGGGTTTCATGCGCTGGGTGTCATGCGCGTGGTCAGGGGTTTCATGCGCTGGGTGACATGCTCGTGGTCAGGGGTTTCATGCGCTGGGTGTCATGCTCATTGCCAGGGGTTTCATGCGCTGGGTTTCATGCTCGTTGCCAGGGGTTTCATGTGCTGGGTGACATGCTCGTTGCCAGGGGTTTCATGCGCTGGGTGTCATGCTCGTTGCCAGGGGTTTCATGCGCTGGGTGTCATGCTCGTTGCCAGGGGTTTCATGCTCTGGGTGTCATGCTCGTGGTCAGGGGTTTCATGCGCTGGGTGACATGCTCGTGGTCAGGGGTTTCATGCGCTGGGTGTCATGCTCGTTGCCAGGGGTTTCATGCGCTGGGTGTCATGCTCGTTGCCAGGGGTTTCATGCTCTGGGTGTCATGCTCGTGGTCAGGGGTTTCATGCGCTGGGTGACATGCTCGTTGCCAGGGATATCATGCGCTGGGTGTCATGCTTGTTGCCAGGCATATCATGCGCTGGGTGTCATGCTTGTTGCCAGGGGTTTCATGCTTTGGGATCCATGCTCATTGCCAAGGGGGAGTAAATATCCCTCTTCCCTAGTACTTCTCAGCTCGGGGGGATGGAGTTTTGCACAATGACACGGTTGTGTTGTGACATCACAACACAACCGCATCATTCTGCAAAACTCTGCCTTCCCCCAAAAAGAGTGCTAGGGAAGAGGGAGGGAGCACGATGGAGCCACAAAGTGCTGCGGCGAGTGCCCCGTGAGATGACGTGGCTCACCTGCCACAAGAAACTGCACTGATACGGGGTTTAGGGGAAGGCACTAGGGGGAGGTTTGGGTTAGGTTGCAGGGGGGGCAGGTAAGGTTAGACTGCGGGAGGGTTAGGTTAGGGTCAGGATACAGGAGAGGTGGTTTAGGGTTAGGCTGGGGGGAGGGGGGATGATTTAGGCTATGGGAGAGGTGGATTAGGCTGCAGGAGGGGGGGATTAGGATTAGGCTGTGGGGGGATTAGTTTGCAGGAAGGGGAGGGTTAGGCTGCAGGAAGGAGAGGGTTAGGGTTAGGCTGCGGGCAGGGGGAGATTAGGATTAGGCTGTGGGGGGCGGGGTTAGCTGCAGGAAGGAGAGGGTTATGGTTAGGCTGCGGGCAGGGGGAAATTAGGATTAGGCTGTGGGGGGGGGTAGAATGCAGGAAGGAGAGGGTTAGGCTGCGGGCAGGGGGAGATTAGGATTAGGCTGTGGAGGGGGGTTAAAATGCAGGAAGGAGAGGGTTACGGTTAGGCTGCAGGCAGGGGGAGATTAGGATTAGGCTGTGGGGGGGATTAGTTTGCAGGAAGGAGAGGGTTAGGCTGCAGGAAGGAGAGGGTTAGGGTTAGGCTGCGGGCAGGGGGAGATTAGGATTAGGCTGTGGGGGGGGGGTTAGCTGCAGGAAGGAGAGGGTTATGGTTAGGCTGCGGGCAGGGGGAAATTAGGATTAGGCTGTGGGGGGGGCGGTTAGAATGCAGGAAGGAGAGGGTTAGGCTGCGGGCAGGGGGAGATTAGGATTAGGCTGTGGAGGGGGGTTAAAATGCAGGAAGGAGAGGGTTACGGTTAGGCTGCAGGCAGGGGGAGATTAGGATTAGGCTGCAGGAAGGAGAGGGTTGGGCTGCAGGCAGGGGGAGATTAGGATTAGGCTGCAGGAAGGAGAGGGTTAGGCTGCAGGAAGGAGAGGGTTAGGCTGCAGGAAGGGGGAGATTAGGATTAGGCTGCATGAAGAAGAGGGTTAGGCTGCAGGAAGGAGAGGGTTAGGGTAAGGTTGCGGGCAGGGGGAGATTAGGATTAGGCTGTGGGGAGGGGTTAGGCTGCAGGAAGGAGAGGGTCAGGGTTAGGCTGCGGGCAGGGGGAGATTAGGGTTAGGCTGTGGGAGGGGTTAGGCTGCAGGAAGGAGAGGTTTAGGCTGCGGGCAGGGGTCGGTTAGGATTAGGCTGTGGGAGGGGTTTGGCTGCAGGAAGGAGAGGGTTAGGGTTAGTTTGTGCGCAGGGGGAGATTAGGATTGGGCTGTGGGGGGGGGGTTAGAATGCAGGAAGGAGAGGGTTAGGCTGCGGGCAGGGGGAGATTAGGATTAGGCTGTGGAGGGGGGTTAAAATGCAGGAAGGAGAGGGTTATGGTTAGGCTGCAGGCAGGGGGAGATTAGGATTAGGCTGCAGGAAGGAGAGGGTTAGGCTGCAGGCAGGGGGAGATTAGGATTAGGCTGCAGGAAGGAGAGGGTTAGGCTGCAGGAAGGAGAGGGTTAGGCTGCAGGAAGGGGGAGATTAGGATTAGGCTGCAGGAAGGAGAGGGTTAGGCTGCAGGAAGGAGAGGGTTAGGGTAAGGTTGCGGGCAGGTGGAGATTAGGATTAGGCTGTGGGGAGGGGTTAGGCTGCAGGTAGGAGAGGGTTAGGGTTAGGCTGCGGGCAGGGGGAGATTAGGGTTAGGCTGTGGGAGGGGTTAGGCTGCAGGAAGGAGAGGTTTAGGCTGCGGGCAGGGGTCGGTTAGGATTAGGCTGTGGGAGGGGTTAGGCTGCAGGAAGGAGAGGGTTAGGGTTAGTTTGTGGGCAGGGGGAGATTAGGATTAGGCTGTGGGGGGGGGTGTTAGGCTGCAGGAAGGAGAGGGTTAGGCTGCGGGCTAGGGGAGATCAGGATTAGGCTGTGGGAGGGGGTTAGGCTGCAGGAAGGAGAGGGTTAGGCTGCGGGCAGGGGGCGGTTAGGATTAGGCTGTGGGGGGGTTAGGCTGCAGGAAGGAGAGGGTTAGGCTGCGGGCAGGGGGAGATTAGGATTAGGCTGTGGTGGGGGGGTTAGGCTGCAGGAAGGAGAGGGTTAGGCTGCGGGAGGGGGAGATTAGGATTAGGCTGTGTGTGTGTGTGTGGTGGGGTGTTAGGCTGCAGGAAGGAGAGGGTTAGGCTGCGGGCAGGGGGAGATTAGGATTAGGCTGTGGGGGGGTTAGGCTGCAGGAAGGAGAGGGTTAGGCTGCGGGAGGGGGAGATTAGGATTAGGCTATGTGTGTGTGTGGGGGGGTTAGGCTGCAGGAAGGAGAGGGTTAGGCTGCGGGAGGGGGAGATTAGGATTAGGCTGTGTGTGTGTGTGGGGGGGTTAGGCTGCAGGAAGGAGAGGGTTAGGCTGTGGGCAGGGGGAGATTAGGATTAGGCTGTGGGGGGGTTAGGCTGCAGGAAGGAGAGGGTTAGGCTGCGGGCAGGGGGCGGTTAGGATTAGGCTGTGGTGGGGAGGTTAGGCTGCAGGAAGGAGAGGGTTAGGCTGCGGGCAGGGGGAGATTAGGATTAGGCTGTGGGGGGGGGGGTTAGGCTGCAGGAAGGAGAGGGTTAGGCTGCTAGAGGGGGAGATTAGGATTAGGCTGTGTGTGTGGTGGTGGTGGGGGGGGGGGGGGGGGGGTTAGGCTACAGGAAGGAGAGGGTTACGCTGCAGGCAGTGGGCGGTTAGGATCCTGACTGCCAGTATTTTGTACTCAACCTGTTCAGAGTCACAGGAAGTGGGTGTCTGAGTCGTTGCACGTGCAGATGCAGCCTACTACTCCAGGAGAAGAGCTGACACCTGCAGTGCTCCATGGCTGTGCCCATTAATGAGCTTTGTTGCTTTGCTAACAAACCTGAATAACCTCGTGTCAGTCTCCAGTAAGAGCTACTTACAGGTAACTATCAGACATGCTCTGCACCCAGCGTGAGACACTGACTGCATATATAGGTTGCAATTATGTGACCGTCGGTCACAACAGCGGCCCCTAAATCCCACCCGCACACAATCCTACTTACGGTCGGCATGCCGACCAGTGGCCCTGGAGAGGTGGTCGAACTCATTTCCCCTGCCACCTACCCCCCCCCCCACCTCCCAGTAGGTGGAGCTAGGGTCAGTGCTAGGGTTTCCAGCACCCCCTGCAAACTTTAAATTTGTGCCTTACCTCCCATACTTTATAGAGGGACAGCGGTCTCACAAGGAAGTGGCGTGGTCACATAATAGTACCCCCAATTCAAATTATACCAGACAGTAGCACAATCTTATTCCCATTACACTACATGTAGTATCCCTTATTCACATTATGACACACAGTAATGCGCCTTATTCACGTTAAGTCACTCAGTAGTGCCCTTTATTCATGTTATGCTACACAGTACCACTTATACACAATTCCCACAGTAGTAGTGCCCCTTACACATAATGCCCACAGAAGTGCCTCTAATACGCATAATACCCACAGACGTGCCCTTATACACATAATACCCACAGACGTGCCCTTATACACATAATACCCACAGAAGTGTCCCTTATACACATAATACCCACAGAAGTGTCCCTTATACACATAATGCCCACAGTAGTGCCCCTTTTACACTTCTCTGCCTCTGTTACACCAGCAGCACCATGCCAGGTTTCCCTCCAGCAGCTCCATGCCTCTCTGTGTCGATCCAGCCCCCTCTCACCTTGGCTTCAATATGAACAGAACCTGCTTCTCTTAGTGGCTCTCCACTTCAGGGGTGGTGACAGCATGATATGACATACACAGTGCCGGAAAAGGAAGCTGCTGGGACCTGAGGAGGGGACAAGTGCTGTCTGACAGACCAAGCGCATATGAGTACCAGGAGGGGAGGGCCACCAGTGGAGGAGGACCATGGGGCCGCCAGGACCTGAGGAAGGGGGAGGTGGCTGCAGCTCATCAGTGATACTAGTGTTGTCTGCATCATCTATCGACACAATTGGCGGGGCGGGCTTTTGCAAAGGAATTACTCTGCAAGGCTGTGCAATTAAAGGTGGTGGAGCTCAGTTTCCCCTCGCCCCCCCCCCCACCCCCCATACCTCCCAACTGTCCCGATTTTCGCGGGACAGTCCTGTTTTTTGGGGACTGTCCCGCTGTCCCACCCGCGGGCCGTAGTGTCCCGCGGTGGGGGGGGGGGGGCAAGTTGGGAGGCTCAGTCTCTCGCTGCCCTGCTTAGCAGAGCAGCGGTGAATAGATGCTGTGCGCATGCACACAGCATCTATTCAGTGCAGACAGAGGGAGAGGGGGCATGCCAGCGGCTCACGGAGTGCTGGGCATGCCCCCTCAGTGACTAAATCGGGGGCGTGGCTCGCGATCGCGGGTCTTCCCGCGAAGCTACGCCCCCTTTTCACAGGCCACGCCCCTTTTCCGGGAGCGCGCGTGTGTCCCTCTTTAAAGGTGGGCAAAGTTGGGAGGTATGCCCCCCCCCCCCCACTTTAACCCCTGATTCCCACTCGTGCTTGTTGCGCAACCCCCCCCCCCCCTCCCTCCTGCCGGCATTCCGCTGCTGGAAAATACCCAACCCGCATATATATGCTGAGGTTATGCCACTATTGCCATTTTCATTCAATTTTATGAACATATGAAATCACTTGAAATGCTTTATTAATTGTATATTTTCTACCTTATTCATCTGGTTTATATGCATATTAATATTCAGTCGGTCCTTTTTGGACTACTTTCTTTTTCTAGTGCTTTTTTTCCACACTATTTGCAAGGGAAAACGCAGCTGCGTCCGTCTCTGTGTCAGGCACACTGTGTCGGTAATCACAATTTGTCAGTAAAAATGTAAATATATGTTTTTTCTTTTCCATAAAAAAAAAAAAAAGATTCTATTCCATTGTGTAAGCATGTGTGACTGGAGCGTCTCTGTGTGATTGGCTAGAAATTCCTCCCAGTAAGATACACATGGGGTGATGCCAAAGAGGAAGTTGCAGGTCAGCAAACTGTGAGTCACTTTGTATAGCAATAAAAAGCACATTAATACCTCTGGTGACGGCTACACTGGCTCCTGGCTGTGCAGTAACCCCTGACAAGTTATAAAGACAATTAGGGTCAGGACAAAAAAAACTAAATACAGAGATAAAGTATGTGTAAACTGAAGTCAGCACAATACTTTGGGGGTTGGGTATGATATGCCAGCGGTCAGGAGACTGGTCCTAATTCAGACCTGATCGCTCGCTATCTATTTTTGCAGCGCTGCGATCAAGTCAGAACTGCGCATGCGTATGCTCCGCAATGCGCAGGCGCGTCGCACAGGTACAAAGCGGATCGTTGCTCAGCGATGGGTTTGTACGAAGAATCCATTCGCACGGGCGATCGCAAGGAGATTGACAGGAAGAGGGCGTTTGTGGGTGGCAACTGCCCGTTTTCTGGGAGTGGTTAGAAAAACACAGATGTGTCCAAGCGTTTACAGGCAGGGTGCCTGGTGTCAATTCCGGCCCCGGACAGGCTGAAGTGATCACAGCGGCTGAGTAAGTCCTGGGCTGCGCAGAGACTGCACAAACTCTTTTCATTCAGCTCTGCTACACATGCGTTCATACACTTGCACAGCTAAAATACCCTATGGGCGGCGAATATGCGAAAGCAGGACTGCAAAAAAAGCCTAGCAAGCGAACAGGTCTGAATTAGGCCTAGTGTGCACTTCAGGTGGGGTAGATGTAACATGTGCAGAGAGCATTAGATTTGGGTGGGGTGTGTTCAAACTGAAATCTAAATTGCAGTGTAAAAATAAAGCAGCCAATATTTACCCTGCACAGAAACAATATAACCCACCCAAATCTAACTCTCTCTGCACATGTTACATCTGCCCCACCTGCACTGCACATGGTTTTGCCCATTAACTAACAAATTTGCTGCTGCAATCAGGTCTGAATTAGGCCCTCTGACCTCAGCATCCCGAAGGTGGGAATCCTGAAAGGGGCTAGGTAAGTATACTAACCTTCCCCCAATGCCTCCTAACCCTTGCTTTCTCCAGCCTAAACCTAATCTTTTACCCCCCCCCCCCCCCCCCCGCAGCCTAACCCTCCCGGCAGGTGGGATTCCGGTGGCGGATTTCTGATCCTTGTCAGGATTCCGGCGTCTGTATTTTTGGGTGCTGGGATACCGACCGCCGGAAACCTGACCAGGTCCCTACTCCGGATCCCTGTGCTGTTTCCCTGTGATATTACCTGCAGCACTGCCGATCTGGAATCCCTGTGAGCTCCACCCAACAAGAGGACGCACTTCAGACGGCAATATCTAGAGGATGTCCCCGCTGTCTACGGAGATGTAGGGGGAGGTACCCGGCACCCCCCCCCCCCCCCCAACATGTCAGTCGGTCACCGTTCTGCCTTTCCTCCCAGTCACTGCTGCCCTCTACTATGTGCAGCTGCCCCCTGAGGTTGCCTCTTTCCTCTGCAACCTGCCTCTCCTCCCCAGGCGAGCCGGAACTCAACTGCCCCCAACAGAGCCGAAACTAGACTTTTTGGTGCCTTGGGCCAGAAAGAGCATTGGTGCCCGTACCCATTCTTCACATAGGGACATAAGTCGCATGCCCATGTGGGGAAGGGGGCATGACATAACTGATCCCAGAGAAAGCCCGCGTCTAAGTGAGGATGTGACCCAGGAGATACCGGGGATCAAAGAGTAGGAAGCTACAAGTGATTAAGAGACACATTTATTAAACCCCCTTTTCACATTATTTTAGTATCACCTGAATGTATAAAGGGCATTTGGAGCAATTTTCATGTAAAACTGCTCCAGACCCTTTCATTCACTTTTTTTAGTGACCCACATCACATTCCTCCCATACTTATAATGGGAACTGCGATCTGACCAGATTTACTAAAAATTTTTTTTTTAAAAATACCGCAGTGTGCCCTGTGATAATCTCGCCAGTTCAGGTTGGCGAGATCACAGGGCAGCACTGCGATAGGGAGGCATTTGCCCCTGGCAGAGACAGCTGAGCGGAACCCGGCACAGTGATCAGCTATGATACGAGGGACACACAGCTGATCAAAGGGGGAGATTCAAATGTTTGAAAAGTCAGATGGGTGTCTATTTTTTCCTATCTAATAGACAGACACCCAACCCACTTTTCAAACATTTGAATCTCCCCCAAAGTCTTAAATTTTTTTAAAAAAAGTAAAAAAATCATATTCACCTGTCCAGGGAGCCGGTTTCCGCTGCTCCGCTGAGCGCTGGCGGGCCCCCCATATGCTGTGCTGTGACCCCGGTGCAGTAAAGTGAATGCTGCAAAGCGGCAGTGCACTTTACAGCACCGGGGGTCACCGCAGCACATAGGATCTGGCGCCCGGCAGCCCAGCAGAAGCAGCGCGGACCTGCTCCCTGGACAGGTGAGTATATTATCCTGCTGGAAGGGGGTCTGCGGCGCGCAGGGGTAGTCATGACGGGGGTTGAAGGTCGATGGGTTGGTGGCGGTAGCGGCGATATCTGCAAGGACGGTGCATGCACAGCAGCACATCAGGGTATTTTTTACGAAAAATACCCCGATGTTGCTGCGAGGAGGCATCGCAGGGACAGAGCGTGACCGCAAGCTCTGTCCCTGCATGTGATAATTGATACATCCCTGCGATGTAATCAATTATCGCTGTGCGAGTTTGGGCGATTTTATCACATGGCATCCGCATTCAAGGATGCGGATGGTGATAAATAGGCCCCTAAAAGAGAAAATTAACAAGTGTCGCCGTCCATTTCAGCCTGTGTCTGAGGTAGTGGGCTCCGCCCTCCTCTTCCCTCGCCGCCCTCTAAGGTGTGATATTTTATTACTATACTTTGGAAATGAGACAGATCCCTGTAATTATGGAACTTACAGGCAGACAAATGACAGAGAATATGCTGAGCAAGGCAGAGTATCTAGAAACTGTGGGAAGATAGCGAAATCTCATGAGCGCAGCCCATAGCTGCCCCAATCCTCGTAGGTTCCCGCTGACGAGCGTTTTCAGGTAGTTCAGAGGAAAGTCAGAAGGACGCCTGTCACATTCACATCGTTCAGAGGGACAGACTAGCGGCACCTGGATGGGAGCAATCACACACACGGGAGCAGTGAGACGGAATTTATTCCAGAACAGGTGGATCAGCCGCACGAAATCCGCAATGACGGAGGGGACAGACACATCACGTAAGTAAGCGCACAAGGACAGATAAAGGACGGGCTGTGGAATACACACACAACACCTGGGGCTGCGCAATTAGAACCAGAGGATTAAATATAATAGATGTATATATGGTAATGGCGCCCTACCCCTGACAGCGATAAGTCGGGGATTGTCGTTTCTAGTGACAACTACTGCAGATGAGTTTTCTGTTATTAAAGGCTTGCCTTTCTTTTCCAGAAAATTAATCTTTAAATATGCCATGTGAGGAGTCTCGGTATAGAGGCCTTTAATATACTCCCAGCACAGGAATAGTCATACAGTATACACAGCAATCCAAACAACAGACACCTGTATACTAAAAAACTCATATATTATTCACAAAAAGACACCCCCATGCCATCTTCATCTGATGAGGTTCACCTTGACGCAGTAGGCGGGCCTGCATTTTTTCGCGTGAATGTACTAAGAATTTCACTTGCACTTCATGTCGATTGTAAGAGTTTATCAAAATGATTATGTCTATCAGTATTCTCAGTGCTTAGAGTGTGCACCTGTGTTATTCTTTTTCTTGTACGATACTACAAGTCTCAGCGTGACAGCACCCCCACCCCATATCCTCAGTAATTATCCCACCTGCTTCCACAGGTAGAAACCCTGAAAACATGACCTGTTAAGGGTGCTTGGGGGCTGGTGCTTAGAGTGTGCACCTGCGTTATTCTTTTTCCTGTATGATACTACAAGACTCAGTGTGACAGCACCCCCTCCCCTTTTCCTCAGTAAATATCCCACCTGCTTCCACAGGTAGAAACCCTGAAAACATGACCTGTTGGGTGGGGATCGGTATGAAACACCTCCAATCAAAATCCCGACGTTCAAAATCCCGACACCAATTAACCGATGGTCAAAATCCCGACAAGGTCAAAATCCCGACATGGACAAAATACCGACATTTAAAATACCGACAAGGTCAAAATACCAACATGTAAAATGCCGACAGGTCAAAATACCGACATGCGTTTTTTGTGTGTGTGTGTGTGTATGTCGACATAAGTCAACATGGACACCATATAAAGTGTACCGCGTCCCCTCGCATTGGTTCGCTGCGCTCGCCATGATTCGGGCACGGTGCCTCGCTGCGCTCGGCACACTATTATATTCCCCCTCCACGTCCACTGGGATGGTAAAGTATGAACAAGTCGGTTTCAATAAAAAAAATCATGAAAAACTCATGTCGGTATTTTGACCTGTCTGCATTTTACATGTCGGTATTTTGACCTTGTCGGTATTTTAAATGTCGGTATTTTGTCCATGTCGGGATTTTGACCTTGTCGGGATTTTGACCATCGCCCAATTGGTGTCGGGATTTTGAACGTCGGGATTTTGATTGGAGGTAAACTGACTGCATCCCGTTGGGTGTGCTTGGGGGCTGGTGCTTAGAGTGTGCACCTGCGTTATTCTTTTTCCTGTACGATACACCGAGTCTTAGCATGACAGCACCCCCTCCCCTTTTCCTCAGTAATTATCCCACCTGGTTCCACAGGTAGAAATCCTGAAAACATGACCTGTCGGGGGTGCTTGAGGGCTGAGGATGAGAACCACTGCTGTTTGATATTTGCACAAGCACATTTCCTCATGCATTTGTGACACTGTTACTGTTAGGGTCATCAAATGGGAACAAGGATCCATAATGGGCACTATTCACATCATGTCACTACAGAGTATGTACGACGGGGCTGATTCTGCATTTGCGTCTTTTGCCGTAGTTGTGTCTGCGAATTTATGCCATAAGAACTAGATCAGAGCCAAGCTCTGGGAATCTCTATGAGCTGGTGGATGAAAGATCTTATTCTGGACTGTGATGTTAGTGTATTAGAATGCTTATATTTGTAGACACTCCCTTACTAATCTGTGTAAGCCTGAATCTTTAGTGATGGTCCCTGGGACCAGGGGGATGCTGGGAAGTGGGTGGTCCAGTGTGCAGTGTGTCTGGAGTTGGTGATGGAATAAACAGCACAGCAGTGAACTCACATGTCTCATTGTCCCGATGACTGGATTTACAAACATATGAATAAAACATGGTGTCAGAAGAAGTTTCACTTGGACTGCTAGTGCTCTCAGAGTGTGAAAGAATCCTGCAGAAGTCTGTGGCTGTGATACTCAGTGTCTGCAAAGCCTGCCGTGTGCTCCTATCTTCAAACAGTAAGTAGCCATGGATAAACTAGCTCCTCCAACCGGCATGCTGATGTCTGGTAACTTGTCTGAAAACTGGAAAAGATTTAAGCAAAGGTTTAATATATAGCTTGCTGCATGTGGAGCTGATTCAGAGGCTGACAAAACGAAGGCATCCATTTTTCTCCATGTGATAGGAGAGGATGTGCTGGACATTTATAATAGTTTTCAGTTTGCTGAGGGGCAGAATATGGGGCTATCTTCTATAGTGCAAAAGTTTGAAGATTACTTTGTGCCAAGGAAAAATGTGACATATGAAAGATATAAGTTTTTCACATGTGATCAGAAAACTGTAGATGGATTTGGTCAGTATGTTACAGAGCTGCAATCACTCAGTAAAACCTGTGAGTTTGGTGATTTAAAGGATTCACTGATTAGAGATCGTATTGTCTGTGGGGGTGTAGTATGGTATGCCGGCGGCCGGGATCCCGGTGACCAGCATACCGGTGCCGGGAGATCGACCGCCGGCATACTCTATTTATTCTCCCTCCAGGGGGGTCGTGGACCCCCACGAGGGAGAATAGCTGTCGGTATGCCGGGTGTCGGGATCCCGGCGCCAGTATACTGTGCGCCGGGATCCCGACATTCGGCATACTGAAGACCACCCATCTGTGGAATACCTGATAATGGACTCAGAGAGAGATTGCTGAGAGAGCAAGACCTAACACTAGAAATGGCAGTGACTATGTGTAGATCTGCAGAAATAACTAGATTTCAAGCCAAAAAGTTACACAAGGAAGTTGATGCTGCTGTCCATGTAGTGCAGAACACAGAGCCAAGCAAACCTCCATTCTCAAGAATGAAGCAGTCTAAGCCACAGTCTAACAAGGAAATGTGTAGTAGATGTGGAAATGCTCACAATCCTAAAATGTGCCCTGCTTATGGTAAAACCTGCATGAAATGTGGTAGACTTAATCACTTTGCCAAATGCTGTAAAATGAAAAGGGAAACAACCAATGTGCATGCTGTTAAACAAACAGAGGAATTCTTTGTGGATTGCATTGAACTTTGCAGTGCAGATAAGAAAGATTGGATTGTCCCTTTAACTGTGAACGAGATTGTAATTCCCTTTAAACTTGATACTGGCGCGCAGGTGAATTTAATATAATTTCAAGACTATAAGACTTTTAGAGTAAAACCTAAAATTCACCCAGCCAAAGTGAAAGTTACAGGGTACACTGGGGAGGAAATTCCTGTGAAAGGTACATGCTTAGTGACACTGAAATATAAGGGACAACAGTTTAAAACATCTCTACTGATTGTGGATAAAAATGTGCAACCGATTCTAGGATTAAGTTCCTGTGAGAAACTAAGCTTGCTAAAGAAAGTTTTTATGGTGACATCACAAGTAGAAGATGACTGCAAATCGATGTTTACAGAATACAGAGACTTGTTTGAAGGTCTAGGTTGTTTGCCTGGAGAGCATAAAATAAATATAGACACGCAAGTTTCTTCAGTGATACACCCCTGTAGAAAAGTGCCGTTTGCGCTGAGAGAAAAACTGAAACAAGAGTTAAATCGCAGGGAAGCCTTGGGTGTGATACAGAAAGTTGATGAGCCTACTGAATGGGTAAGCTCCTTAGTAATTGTTGAAAAGAAAAATGGACAACTCAGAATATGTCTAGACCCCAGAGATTTAAACAAAGCTATTAAACGAGAACATTTCAAACTACCAACCAGAGATGAAATCATGTCGCGATTTGCGGGAGCAAAATGGTTCAGTAAATTGGACGCATCTTCAGGATTCTGGCAAATGAAGCTAGATGAGGCCAGCTCAAAGCTTTGTACATTTAATACACCAGAAGGTCGATACAGATTTCTTAGACTACCATATGTAATTTTGTCTGCTCCAGAAGTATATCACAAAAAGATACACATGATTTTTGAACATATTCCAGGTGTTGAAACAATGATGGATGACATTATTGTCTGGGGATCTACAAAGGAAGAACATGATTCTAGATTGAGACAAGTAATGGAACTTGTCAAGAAAGTGAATCTAAAGCTAAACAAGGACAAATGTGAATTTGGCGTGAATACACTTACCTTTATGGGCGACGTGGTCTCGGATCAAGGTGTAAAACCAGACCCAAGGAAAATATCAGCCATAGTGAACATGGAACGTCCTAACAACAAAGACGACGTCAGAAGATTCCTAGGAATGATTACTTACTTAGGAAAGTTTATTTCTCAACTCTCTGAACGAACAGCCTCTCTTAGATGGTTGTTGGACAAAGATAACGAGTGGATGTGGTCACATGAACAAGAAGAAAGTTGGGAAATCTTGAAACAGATTATTACAGAGCAACCAGTGCTAAAATTCTTTGATCCTGCGAAAAGAATAAGAATTTCAGCAGATGCTTCGCAATTTGGCCTAGGCTCAGTGCTGTTACAAGAACATGAGGATACATGGCAACCAGTAATCTATGCATCAAGAGCACTGACAAGTGCTGAAACAAGGTATGCTCAGATAGAAAAAGAACTTCTAGCGATCACATATGCATGTGAGCGATTTCATCAGTTTGTGTATGGTCAAACATTTACAGTGGAAACTGACCACAAGCCATTGGTAGCTATCATGACTAAATCATTGCATGACTGTCCCATGAGAATTCAATGAATGCTTATCAGACTACAGAAATATGATGTACACTTGCTGTACTGTCCCGGCAAATACATGTACATTGCTGATACACTTTCTCGTGCTGTGGACAAAAGTGAAGGTTCCAAACGTCTGATGGATGAAGAGATTGAAGCCTATGTTAATTTGATCGTAGCTTCTCTACCAGTGTCTCTTGCAAGACAAGAACAGATTAGGAAAGAAACTGAGACAGATGACACAATGAAAGTGTTGAAAGATATTCTGAAAGGTTGGCCAGCAGAAAAACATGCGTGCCCGCTGTCTATCCATGATTATTGGATGTACCGCAGTGACCTTACAGTTGTCGATGGTATTATTTACAAAGGCAATAGGTTTGTCATACCTGCACGACTAAGAAAAACTATGCTATGCAAGATACATGAAGGCCACTTAGGAGAAGAAAAATGTAAGCGGAGAGCGCGTGAAGTTATGTATTGGCCAAGAATGAACCAAGACATAGCACAGACTACAGCTACATGTGAATTATGTCTTACGTATAGACCGAAACAACAAGTCGAGCCACTGAGTCCTCACGCAGTGCCAGAGAGGCCATACCAGAAAGTTGGCGCAGATTTGTTTGATTGTAATGGGAAAACGTACATTGTCGTGACTGATTATTACTCTAACTACCCTGAGGTGAAGACACTACATACAACTACTAGTAAAGCCGTAATCAATTGCATGAAGTCAATCTTTGCAAGGCATGGTGTTCCTATGGAAGTGTTCACTGACAATGGTTCTCAGTTTTCCAGTGCTGAATTTAGACAATTTGCTGATGAGTGGGAATTTGTCCATACTACGTCAAGTCCCCACTATCCATGCTCAAATGGGTTGGTGGAAAGTTCCGTATAAACTGTAAAGAGTCTCATGAAAAAAGCTCAAGAAGGTAAAGAAGATTTCTACAAAAGTCTTTTAATCTATCGCAGTACACCTTTACAGAATGGACTTTCTCCTGCACAAATGCTGATGGGAAGGAGGATTAGAGCAAATCTCCCAATACATGATGAACTGCTTAATACACATTACTCAGCGTTGGTCAGACTGAGTAAGGAACGTCAACAGGCGAAACAGAAACTGTTCCATGACAGGCGAGCAAAAAGCTTATCTGATCTAAAATCGGGTGACCAAGTCCGTCTCAGAGATCACGAGAAAGATATTTGGGTGCAGAAAGGTATTGTGCAAGCACAAGTAGCACCAAGATCTTATACTATACGTACAGAGCGTGGAACGGAAGTAAGAAAAAATCGGGTGGATTTAAGATCTCAACCTAACCATAATGAAGACAACATGACTGAAGAATACCCTTCATCTGACATGTATGATGATCCTCATAATGGTGAACAAACCACGATTTTAGAAAGGTCCAACATGGTCGATGAAACACAGACTGTGTATGAAAGACCCAAAAGGGAAATACGCAGACCTGAGAGACTCATTGAAACGTGTTAGATGATGTTCTTAATATGACGTTGCTAATTGTTGCATTGAAGCGTACAGGGCTTATCTTTAAAGAAAAGAGGATGTGATGTTAGTGTATTAGAATGCTTAATATTTGTAGACACTCCCTTACTAATCTGTGTAAGCCTGAATCTTCAGTGATGGTCCCTGGGACCCAGAGCCGGCCCTAACCAATATGATGCCCTAGGCAAGATTTTGGCTGGTGCCCCCTAGCACCACCGCTGGTTCCGCCTCTGACCTTGCACCTCTTTCCCAGCACCATCACCCATAGCAGTCCTTATTTTGGAGTTTGTACCCCCTATATTTTAAATAGGAACAGTTTGCACATTTGGCGCACAGCCCAAAAAGGGGTGCGGTTTTGCTGGCAAGGGGCATGGCCACACAATAGTAACCCCAATTCCAATTATGCCACACAGCACTGCAACTTTATTCACATTTGATCATGCGATAGTGTTCATAATTCATAATACATCCCACAGTAGTATCACTTTACCTTATAAACATTACTCCTCACAGTAGAGCCCCTTATCCACATTACATCACACTGAATTGCTCCTTATTCACATTACACCACACCCTATTGCTCTTTATTCACATTAGACGACACAGTAGTGACCTTTCTATATGCAACGCCACATAGTATAGCACCTTATACACATTATTCCACACAGTAATGCCCCTTACACATTATTAATGTCCTTATAAACATAATGCGCCTTACACATTATGACAACCTTTATTAATGCCCTTTTACACATAATGTCCCTTACACATATGCCGCACATTAATGTCCTTATACACATAATGACAAACATAGTGCCCCCTACACATTTGTTGCCCATTATTAGTGCCCCTATACACATAATGACACACATACAGTAGTACCCTGTTACACATATGCCGCACATTATTAATGCCCTTATACACATAATGACATGCATAGTGCCCCTTATACATATGTTGCACATTATTAATGCATTTTTACATGACACACATAATGCTCCTTACACATATTCAGAACACTACTGCACAACCAACCCACTCACATGCACACATCAATCACACTGCCACTAACACTGTGACCTCTGCTTCTGCTTGGATACAGATGTGTCCTCATAAATCTTGCCTCAATGCTAACGTCGGGCACTTTTTTTTAATGGAAATGCATCTTATTTGCATTGCTATGTGGCTACGATGCACAAGCAGCTTCTGCTGATTAAAATGATATGCAGCATGCCTATATACTGTGTGAGACTGTGGCTGTATCTGCACATGAAATGCTACACACAGAATATAGGCATGCTGCATATCATTTTAATCAGCAGAAGCTGCTGATGCCCCTAGGCATATCAAATGCCCTACGCAATTGCCTAGTTTGCCTATGCCTATGGCCGGCTCTGCTGGGAAAAGGGGGATGCTGTGTGTGTGTGTGTCTGGAGTTGGTGATGGAATAAACAGCACAGCAGTGAACTCACATGTCTCTGTGTCGTGATGACTGGATTTACAAACGTATTAACAAAACATGGACCATCTCCGAGTTTGCTACGTGTCTGTCCTAAAATGGGTTTACATAGACAGCATCGTTTTTATCTGGAAAGGCCCCAGGAATTCATTATCCAAATTGATCAACTGTATGGACAAATATAATTAGAGTTTACTACCACAGTCAGAAGCAAATCAATTAGCAGACACTTTGAGAAAATAAATAGAATAACATGACATGAAGGTCTCATTTATATGCTGGCCTGTCTTTTCGGATGGTAGTACATTATCTGGCCGAAGACTCACAGTGATCATTTCAGAGGATCATCTGAGGAGGTTACTGAACCAAAGAGAGAACGAGGAGTTGTGAGGGTCACTGTTCGGTATCAGGAAATCTTATTTATACCTTTATTGGTACTAAGAATACATTTGCAGTAATTCTAATGTGTAGTGAGATAGATAGATAGATAGACAGATAGATAGATAGATAGATAGATAGATAGATAGATAGATAGATAGAAGATAGACAGATAGTCATACAATAGAAACAGTAGGTAGGTAGATAGATAGATAGATAGATAGATAGATAGATAGATAGATAGATAGATAGAGAGATAGATAGATAGATAGATAGATAGATAGATAGATAGATAGATAGATAGATAGATAGATAGATAGATAGATAGATACTGTAGATAGATAAGCCACGCATACACAAAGAAGCTAGAATGGAAAAAACGCCCGGCTACAAGTTGCCGCACAGATTCCTCTAATATCAAATGTGCAAGTCGCCAAATGTGATATCCAGCAAGTTTGCAACTCGTCGGAATGAGCCATAAAAGTTTCCAAAAAACAGAGCCAAGCCTTTGCAGCGTGGATGGGATCTACGCTCCGAGAGCTTCGCTCTGTCACACGATAATCATTAACTGCTAAGGTTCCATCTGACATATGGGGGGTCATTCCGAGTTCATCTCTAGCTGCCGTTGTTCGCAGCGATCAGGCTAAAAAACAGCTTTTCTGCGCATGTGTATGCACCGCAATGTGCACGCGCGGCGTACGGGTACAAAGCCCGTTGTGGTTGTGCACAGGTTCTAGCGAAGTTTTCAGTCGCACTGACGGCCGCAAGAAGATTGACAGGAAGGGGGCGTTTCTGGGTGTCAACTGACCGTTTTCAGGGAGTGTTTGCAAAAATGCAGGCGTGTCTGAAAAAACGCAGGCGTTGTTGGGCGTTCGCTGGGCGGGTGTATGACGTCAAATCCGGACACGAATAGGCTGAAGTGATCGCAAGCGCTGAGTAGGTTCAGAGTTACTATGAAACTGCACAAATTGTTTTTGCAGAGCTCGGCTACACAGGCGTTCGCACTTCTGCTAAGCTAAAATACACACCCCCGTGGGCGGCGGCATAGCATTTACACGGCTGCTAAAACTGCTAGCGAGCGATCAACTCGGAATGACCCCCATGAAGCACTGATTGCCACCGTTCTGCTGGGCTGCTGGGACCAGTGGTGCGCCTCTCATCCTACTGGAGATGAAATAATAACTTGTATTTCCCTTGTGGCGCTGTCAGTCTGACGTTCTACGTATTGCGATACATTGACTGATTTCTTACTACTGATTTTTATGCTAATTCTCTGGCTTTATAGCTTTTCATTCCTCTATATGGGGGAGGTGCATCAGAGCTTTGAGAGAGATAAAAGGGAGACCTTGACCATTGTAACGAATCAGCTTCTGTCATTTCACAGACTGTGCTAGATAAATGTCAGAGAGAACTTGGCTAATTGATTGCTGTGGGCAACTTCTCCACTTTATTTCTCTCCAAGGCTTAGTACATATCCCCCTGTGCCTGATACCATTCTGTACATCTGCTGCTATATGCCACATCTGGACATCCCTTACTAATACCGTGGGCTACTTTTCTGCAGCGGTGTACACTGTGTTCCACAGGGAATACATTGGGGTGAAAAAGATGGATCTTGATACAGGCACCAACAGGCTAAAGCTTTAGACTGTCCCAGAAGGCATTGCGGGGACTCCTCTATAACTCCGCCTCCTGGCACTGTGAGCTCAGTTTTAGAGTTGTTGCCTGCATGAAGCAGGTCACTTAACAGGAGGACTGCGCTAGGCAGCCCTGAAAAAGCTTTTTAGAAGACTTCAAGGGCCGCAGCACTTCATATGTCAGTGTGACATACTGTGCTGCGGCTTCATTACCTCCACAGCGGCGTCGCATACTCTGTTCCGTGTACTTGCTGCGGAGGCGCTCCGGTTCCTAGGCACACCACCGCAGACGCTCTCCTGGATTGTGTGGCTGCTACTAATCGAGGAGGTAAGAGGGTCCCCCAGGCGGGACCTGCCATTAAATCGCGTTCCAGTTGCGGTTTAAGGAGACGACCCGCGATGCTGGCGTGGACACTGTGACAGAGCAGGGACCTCACTATATCCACCAGGCCATGGGAGCACAGGTCGGATAGTAAAATATCCATTTTAATAAGGCTCCATAGTACCCGGTGGTGAGGACCAGCATAGGGAAAAAGGCGCTTGACCTGTAGCCCCTCCCCCAGCTCCGGGCGCCATCTGCTGGTGTCCCCGCCCTGGAGCTGCCTCACACTCTCCCTCACTCCCTTACTGAGACTCTGGGCACCATCTTATCACAGCAGCTGCGACTAGTCTTCGGGACTGCAGGGCAAGGTCTCCTCTGTAAATCTGCCTGATTTATCAGCGCTGTGATTCTACAGACACTTAAGTATTCTACATGTAATTTTAAGACAATGTTAGTTAAGAACAAGTGTACCTGTACCAGAATATATTGTACGAGTACTCTGATATATACATCCGGTCTCGGACCATGCATTGTTACATATATATATATATATATATATATATATATATATATATATTTACTAGTCCAGTGCAGTTTTATTGTCTGACTAAAATAATTATCTGCATTGTCACTGTGACTGTGTGTGCCTGTATATGCTGTGTGGATTTCACTTTCAGTGTATCCCACCTATAGCTATCACTGTATTCTGCACCCTAAGGGACTAGGTGCATCAGGTTCTAATATATAGTGATGCGCAGTATTTACAGTTAAGTATATTCTACTGTGTATTTCAGTCACCTCATACCGCATTTATTCTCTGTTTGTGTCCTGTGTGTACTGTCACATAAATAGGGGATTTATTTGCAGGTATTGTGTTTGTCCCGCTGTATCGTACTCTTATGCTCTAAGGTTACATTCACTATAATGTCTACCACAAAGAGCGGGAAATCCGCGGACGCTCCTGCATCATGCATGCGCCAAGGATTTGCCTGAGGGGGAAGTTATGAAGGATGGTCTGTGTAATATGTGCCATACATCTCCCATTCAGCCTGCTGCTCCTCTAGCCAATCAGGAGCCACCTTGGGTGGCATTCTCAACTATGCTTAATACGCTTGTGACACTCTTTGCGCCCCCTATGGGTCCTCCTGTGCCATTGCAGCCACATATCGTCCCTCTGGTAAATCTGCCCTGGGCGGATATTCTGTCTACCCAGATACAACAATTGAATCAATCTTTGGTTAGACAAAAACCTACCCCACGTCCCTCTGCGGTCAAGGGGTCATCTAAGCGGGCCGCCTCCTCCTCACAATCCACTAATATCTCAGATGATACTTCTGATGAGGATGGGGAGTATACTGACCCGTCAGACACTGATACAGCTGCTTCTGACGAGGAATCTACAACTCAGGTTGATGTCCCTGACCTAGTGGAGGCTATTAACCTGATTCTACAAATCGATGATGATGTAGATCCCACTACTGCGTCTAAGAAACCTGATGTTTAAACATCAGAAGGTAGATAAAGTAGTCTTACCACGTTCTGACCACTTGGTAGACATACGTCAGGAACCCTGGTCTTCTCCAGGAAAGAAATTCTCCCTGTCTAAAAAAGATGCTAGCTCGTTATCCTCTCTCTGTTGAGTTGTGTAACAAGTGGGAAAATTCACCGCCGGCGATTCCCATGTCACCCGTCTTGTGGTGTCATCTACTCTGCCTGTCACCACTGTCACCTCACTGAAGGAATCAACAGATAATCGTGTGGGGGGATGCCTGAAGTCTATTTACTCCCTTACAGATGCTGCACATAAACCCACTATAGGAGCCTCCTAGGCCGCAAAAGTAATTGAAGCATGGGTTCAGGCAATAGAGGATGAGCTGCCTCAGGATATATCTGTTAGGTGCCGCGGTCCGCAGCGCTGCTCGGTGTGCTTCCGAGCGATGCTCACAGCCACCGCACCTCCCTTCCTGCCCGCCCGGCGCCTAGCAACGCCAGGACGCCATGCGCGCTGAGCCGCCGGGTCCCTGGCAACGCCAGGACGCCATGCGCGCTGAGCCGCCGGGTCCCTGGCAACGCTGGGACGCTGTGCGCGCGTAGCCGCCGGACCCTTAGCAACGGGGATGCCACAGGCGAACCGCGTTTCACCGTTGCTTCCTATCAATCAATACACCTGTTAGCTCTGGTCGTGCAGCAGGGCAGCTGCACGACATTACTAATTAAGCTTCGCTGCAGCTATTGGAGGGCTCCCTGTTATATTCTCCCTCACTACCTGGCACAGACGCCGGTGATAGCTTCCTGTATGCTGTTCCTGCCTTGTAACGTCTGTTCCTGGTCAGCTGTATCTGGTCGATCCTGCTCCCTGTGCTCCTGAGTCCTGGAGTTCTGAAGCCGGTCCTGGGAATCCTTCCTGTTCAAGTGAACCTGTTGCAGTCATCTGGGGGTTCTCGTTTGTTGGGGTTCTCTCCCGGTTTCGTGAGTAGCGGCTTCTGCCGCGTGTTGCGGCCTAGGCCGCTTAGTCCTTTTGGTACTTTTTGTATTGATGGTTTTTGCGGAGGTTTCCGCTTTTCACTGTCCTCCCCGGAACTCGGCGGTGCCGTGTAGGGGAGTGGACAGTGATATCTTTTGTTGTTCTTTTCCTTTGGTGGCGTGCCGCACATAAATTTAGTTTTAGGGTAGTTAGTAGCCCCGAGCTTCTGTTTGCGTTAGTTAGAGGTCCCCTTGTTATTATCCTGTCTCGGTTCACGCTTTGCCTCACGCTAAGACCTGGGGGCATCGGAGTTGGGCAGACCTAATCTGCTCTTCAAACGCGGCTGCCGTGGGCCCAAGAAACCATAGTCACTCAGGCGTGAACTGACCACACGGGTCAAACAACGGAGGTAGGGTGCTAGGGGCTATTCCCGTTCCCTCCCTATTTCAGCGTCACGTCCTGCTGATCTGGACTCACTTCACAACATCTTTTCTAGTTCTGAGCATCAGGAACGTAACATTATCACCGGCCCAAAAAAAACACACAAAAAAAAAAGTTATTTGTATCTGGTGGGCTTTGAAATTCGGCCTCATGAATCCGGCAGTATTAGGACCGAATCCCAGCCAGCTTTTGGCCAACCAGATTCAGGAACTTACTCAGATGGTTCAGGATCTTACTCTTCGGGTGAGATCGCAGGAAGATCTTTTGCGAGCCTCCCCGAGTATGATTCCAGAACCAAAGATGCATCTACCTGACCGTTTTTTGGGTAACCGAAAGGATTTTTTTAATTTCAAGGAAGCTTGTAAGCTTTATTTTCGTTTAAGGCCCCGATCCTCTGGTACTGAGTCTCAACGGGTCGGGATTGTGATGTCATTACTACAAGGCGATCCACAAACCTGGGCTTTTGGGCTAAAAGCCGATGATGTTGCCTTGCTATATGTAGATGCCTTTTTTAAGTCCTTAGGCCTTTTGTATGATGACCCTGATAGAGAAGCGTCGGCTGAAAGCCACCTGCGTGCACTTAAGCAAGGGAAAAATCCAGCAGAGGCGTATTGTACCGAGTTTTGCCGTTGGTCGAACGACTGTGGCTGGAATGACCCGGCCCTGCGCAGTCAGTTTCGCCTCGGTATGTCTGAAGTTATTAAAGACAGTCTCCTTCAGTACCCCGCTCCAGAGACTCTAGACAAATTCATGGAGCTCGCTATTAAAATTGATCGTCGTCTCCGGGAGCGGAGGGCTGAAAGAGGAGCTAGTTTCAGGCCTAGTCCATGTGTGTATACTTTCCCTGAGGACGTCGAGGAGCCCATGCAAATGGGTCTCTCCCGGCTGTCCCCAGAGGAAAGAACCAGAAGGCTAAATTCTGGTCTTTGCTTGTATTGTGGTGGCAAGGGACATATCGCACGTAATTGCCCGAATAAGCAGGGAAACGCTCTGACCAAGTGAATTGTGATGGGGTTCACTTGGGTCTGCAGTTAATCTACTCTAATGATTCCTTATTATTTAGTTCCTGTAAAAATTTCCTTTGGTAGCCTCAGTTCGTTGGTGTCGGCCTTCGTCGACAGTGGAGCTGCGGGAAATTTCATGGATCTTGGTTGGGCTCAGGCTTTGGGCGTTCCACAGATACCTATGGATAAACGTATCACCATGCACGGCTTGGATGGTGGTCCGCTTTCTAACGGGGTAATCACTCACAGCACACCTCCAGTACAACTGACAGTAGGGGCCCTACATTCAGAGAAAATCGAATTTTACCTTACCCATTGTCCGGCTGTCCCCGTAGTTCTGGATCACCCCTGGCTTGCCTTTCATAATCCCACCATAGATTGGCAGTCTGGGGAGATTTCCCGATGGAGTCCCTTTTGTGTTAAGGAATGTATTTCCCGTCCAGTCCGGGTTGCGGCAGTCACCCCAGAACTTATTCCTTTGGAATATCAGGACTTTGCCGACGTTTTCTCCAAGGGTAATGCGGATATTCTGCCTCCTCATCGGTCCTATGACTGCGCTATTGACTTAGTTCCCGGTGCCTCTTTACCTAAGGGGAGACTATATGCCCTGTCTGGGCCGGAAACTACGGCAATGAATGATTATGTACAGGAAAGCCTAAAAAAAGGCTTCATTAGGCCCTCGAAATCTCCATTGAGTGCAGGGTTCTTTTTTGTTGAGAAAAAAGATGGGTCGCTCAGACCATGTATTGATTTTCGGGCTTTGAATAAAATCTCTGTTAAATACACCTACCCCTTGCCACTGATTTCAGTACTATTTGATCAGCTCCGGACTGCCGTTATCTTTTCCAAGATCGATCTTAGAGGGGTTTACAATCTCATCCGAATTAAATCTGGGGATGAGTGGAAGACGGCTTTCAGCACACAGTCGGGACATTATGAATACCTGGTGATGCAGTTTGGGCTGTCAAATGCTCCTGCTGTATTTCAAGATCTCATTAACGACGTCCTTCGCGACTTTCTAGGAAAGTTCGTGGTCGTTTATTTAGACGACATTTTGATTTACTCTGAGTCTTTAGAACAACATATTACCCATGTGCGACTGGTCCTTCAGAAGTTACGGGAAAATCATTTATACGCCAAACTGGAGAAATGTGATTTCCACATCACAGAAGTGTCCTTCCTGGGGTATATTATTTCTCCTAAGGGGTTTTTCATGGAACCAAAAAAACTCCAGGCCATCCTAAATTGGGCACAACCCACGAACTTAAAAGCAATTCAGCGCTTTTTAGGGTTTGCAAATTACTATAGGCGTTTTATTCATACCTTCTCTGATTTGGTTGCTCCTATAGTAGCATTGACTAAAAAAGGAGCGGACCCTTCCAATTGGTCGCCTGAAGCCAAGTCTGCCTTTCTGGCCTTAAAGCAGGCCTTTGTCTCAGCTCCAGTGCTTAACCACCCTATCCCGGAGCTCCCCTTTATTGTTGAGGTAGATGCCTCAGAGGTTGGAGTGGGGGCTATCCTTTCTCAGGAAGACCCGGAGTCTCAGGAATTACACCCATGTGCCTTCATGTCCAGGAAATTCTCCTCCGCAGAATCCAACTATGATGTTGGTAATCGAGAATTGTTGGCAGTTAAATGGGCTTTCGAGGAGTGGAGGCATTAGCTGGAAGGAGCTAGGCATACCATTACGGTGTTTACTGACCACAAGAACCTGCAGTATATTGAGTCAGCTAAACGACTTAATGCTCGATAGGCAAGTTGGGCGTTGTTTTTTACTCGTTTCAGGTTTATTATCACCTTCAGGCCCGGTTCCAAGAATACAAAAGCCGATGCCCTGTCACGTTGTTTTCTTCCGGTTCACAACAACCACCCGGCTACTACCCCCATAGTTCCATCGTCTGTCATCCGGGCTGGCCTCACACAGGATTTATTTACACAGCTAGTCCAGCTTCAGCAGCAGGCTCCAAAAGTCACTCCTGCAGATCGTCTCTTCGTCCCTGAATTTCTGAGAGGCACTGTTCTAGCTGAGTTTCATGATAATAAGGTTTCTGGTCATCCGGGTATCACTAAGACCTTGGAGTTAATCTCTCGCTCAGTGTGGTGGCCTAATCTTTCTAAAGATGTAAGGGAATTTGTCCGTTCCTGTCAGGTTTGTGCTCAGTACAAGGTATCTCGATCGTTGCCGGTCGGGCAACTCATGCCTCTAGCCGTTCCTCTCAGGCCATGGTCACATATATCCATGGATTTCGTGGTGGACCTTCCTCTTTCAGCTGGATTTCGAGTCATTTGGGTGGTAGTAGACCGTTTTAGTAAGATGGCCCACTGCATTGCTCTCCCCCAATTACCCTCTGCTCAAGGGTTGGCAGTTTTATTTCTCCGCCATGTGTTCAGGCTCCATGGTTTACCCAGGGATATTGTCTCTGATCGGGGACCGCAATTCATCGCCCGTTTCTGGAAACGTTTTTGTGCCTCACTAAATATGAAACTCTCTTTAACATCTGGGTACCATCCACAGTCTAACGGACAAACTGAACGTGTTAATCAGTCGTTAAATCAGTATTTACGGCTATATTCGGCCAAACTTCAGAATGATTGGTCTGAATTTCTTCCTTTGGCCGAGTTTGCCTATAATAACTCTTGTCATTCTTCCACCAAGGAGTCCCCATTCTTTTCGGTCTTGGGCTTTCATCCTAGAGCCAATTCTTTTGACCCTCATTTTCCAGTCTCCTCGTTGACCTTAACTTCCCGTCTCAGAATGATTTGGAAAAAGGTGCACCTTGCCCTTAAGAAGGCTGCCTTCCGAGAAAAAAATTTTTCTGATAGATTCCGATGACCATGCACTTTTAAGGTGGGAGATAAGGTGTGGTTGTCAACCCGCAACATCAAGCTCCGACAACCCTCAGCTAGATTGGGACCCAAATTTATTGGACCGTTCCTTATCATTAAGAAGGTCAACCCAGTTGCTTTTCGGCTACGCTTGCCTAAATCACTCAAAATTGGCAATACTTTTCACTGTTCCCTTCTAAAGCAGTATTTTTCTTCCAGGAGATTCCCTCGGAAGACTTCCCAGGGTAGACCTCCGGTGGATGTTTAGGGGCAACAAGAGTTCTTGGTGGAGAAGGTTTTAGATCCCAAAGTTTCTCGGGGCCGGCTTTATTTTTTGGTTCACTGGAAAGGCTATAGCCCGGAAGAATGGTCTTGGGTCCTGGATAAGGATCTACGTGCCCCTAAATTTAAGAGATTATTCTTTCAGGAATTTCCTCAGAAACCAGGCTTTAGGGGTTCTTTAACCCCTCCTCAAGGGGGGGGGGTACTGTTAGGTGCCGCGGTCCGCGGCACCGCTCGGTCTGCTTCTGAGCGACGCTCACGGCCACCGCACCTCCCTTCCTGCCCGGCGCCTAGCAACGCCAGGATGCCGTGCGCGCTGATCCGCCGGGTCCCTGGCAACGCCAGGACGCCGTGCGCGCTGAGCCGTCGGGTCCCTGGCAACGCTGGGACGCTGTGCGCGCGTAGCCGCCGGACCCTTAGCAATGGGGATGCCACAGGCGATCCGCGTTTCACCGTTGCTTCCTATCAATCAATACACCTGTTAGCTCTGGTCGTGCAGCAGGGCAGCTGCACGACATTACTAATTAAGCTTCGCTGCAGCTATTGGAGGGCTCCCTGTTATATTCTCCCTCACTACCTGGCACAGACGCCGGTGATAGCTTCCTGTATGCTGTTCCTGCCTTGTAACGTCTGTTCCTGGTCAGCTGTATCTGGTCGATCCTGCTCCCTGTGCTCCTGAGTCCTGGAGTTCTGAAGCCGGTCCTGGGAATCCTTCCTGTTCAAGTGAACCTGTTGCAGTCATCTGGGGGTTCTCGTTTGTTGGGATTCTCTCCCGGTTTCGTGAGTAGCGGCTTCTGCCGCGTGTTGCGGCCTAGGCCGCTTAGTCCTTTTGGTACTTTTTGTATTGGTGGTTTTTGCGGAGGTTTCCGCTTTTCACTGTCCTCCCCGGAACTCGGCGGTGCCGTGTGGGGGAGTGGACAGTGATATCTTTTGTTGTTCTTTTCCTTTGGCGGCGTGCAGGACATAAATTTAGTTTTAGGGTAGTTAGTAGTCCCTAGCTTCTGTTTGCGTTAGTTAGAGGTCCCCTTGTTATTATCCTGTCTCGGTTCACGCTTTGTCTCACGCTAAGACCTGGGGGCATCGGAGTTGGGCATACCTAATCCGCCCTTCAAACGCGGCTGCCGTGGGCCCAAGAAACCATAGTCACTCAGGCGTGAACTGACCACATGGGTAAAACAACGAAGGTAGGGTGCTAGGGGCTATTCCCGTTCCCTCCCTATTTCAGCGTCACGTCCTAGTGCTCTGGACTCACTTTTACAACATCTTTTCTAGTTCTGAGCATCAGGAACGTAACAATATCTGACACTGCCAGACAATATCTGTCTCATATTACCACTGCTTCCCAACATATTCAGGAGGCGTCCTCTGAGGCAGGTGTAATGGCGGCCAAGGCATCGACTACTTCCATCCTGGCTCGCCGAATTCCGTGGTTGAGATCATGGAAGGTTGAGCTGGACTCCAAAAATACCTTGGAGGTACTTCCTTTTAAGGAGGACATCCTATTTGGAGAAGATCTGAATAAGAATGTGACTGACTTAGCGGCTGCTAAGACTGCATTTCTTCCGAATACTAATCCTTCTGCACAGAAGGCAAAGAGACCTCAAGGGAAAGCAAAAGGTCAGGCGTACCGAGAAAATCTCGTGCTCCCAAACCCACTAAGCCCAAAACAAAACAATCCTGGGCCGCCCATCAGCCTGCTTCCAAACAAGACAAGCCTGCTGCATGACGGGGCGGGCCGCCTACCCCTGGGGGATCCCAGGGTGGGGGGCCAACTTTTGCAGTTCACCCAGGTCTGGTCAAAGACCACTTCAGATGCATCGGTGCGAGAAGTCGTCTCTCACAGGTACACAGTCTCTTTCAAGAGACGTCCCCCTCCCCAGTTCTGCACGACGGTTATTCCTTCGGACCCGTTGAAGGCGCAAGCTCTACACCTGGTTGTGCGTTCCCTCCTGGATATGGGAGTGGTAGTGCCGGTACCCCCGTCCCAAAGAGGCGGAGGATACTACTCGACCCTGTTTCTAGTCCCGAAACCCAATGGGTCTTTCCAGCCTATACTCAACCTCAAATCACTGAACAAATTTGTGAGAGTGTCAAAGTTCCGTATGGAAATGCTGCGCTCGATTGTACTGGCCATGGAACCCGGAGATTATATAGTATCCCTGGATATACAAGATGCTTACCTGCATATACCTATTGCCATATCGCATCAGCAATATCTGCTATTGGCAACCTTCACTATCAGTTCCAGGCTCTGCCGTTTGGACTGGCCACAGCCCCTCGGATCTTCACCAAGGTTATGGCCGTGATGACGGCTCATCTGCGTCGTCAGGGAATCAGGATCCTGCCGTATCTGGATGACTTGCTGATCCTGGCGAACTCCCAAGATGTCCTCCTCAGTCATCTGCAACTGATGGTACACTTCCTACAAGCCCACGGGTGGCTCGTCAACTGGAAAAAGTCCTTACTGGTCCCTGCTCGGAGCATGGTGCACCTGGGGACATTGCTGGACACGCATAGCCAAAGACTGTTTCTGTCTCCAGAGAAAATCCTGAAACTTCAGGACAGGATCAGATACTTCCTCTTTCGCCCAAGAGTGTCGATACACTCAGCAATGCAAGTACTAGGCCTCATGGTGTTGGCTTTCAACATGGTAGAGTACGCTCAATTTAATTCCCGCCCTCTACAGAGGTTAATCCTTTCCAAGTGGGATGGCCTGCCTCATCGGATCAGGTCTCAAATAATCTCCTTGACTCCAGAGGTTCGTCTGTCACTGAGCTGGTGGCTACAGGACCAGCAGTTGAGCAGGGGCCATCCCTTTTGGATCCCCGACTGGGTCCTACTGACTACGGATGCCAGTCTGAGGGGTTGGGGCATGGTGCTGGAGCAACACTCTCTCCAGGGTTGGTGGACCAAGGAGGAAACTCTCCTCCCGATAAACATTCTGGAATTGCGGGCAGTGTTCAATGCTTTGACTCTTGCCCTGCCTCTGATACAGAACAGGCCCGTTCAAGTACAATCAGACAATGCCATCACAGTGGCATACATAAACCATCAAGGCGGCACTCGAAGCCGCATGGCAATGACAGAAGTGTCAAAAATCCTTTGTTGGGCGGAACGCCATCTGCCAGCAATATCGCCAGTGTTCATTCCGGGAGTCCTCAACTGGGAAGCGGATTTCCTCAGTTGTCAGGACGTGCACACCGGAGAGTGGAGTCTTCATCAGGAAGTCTTTCAACTCCTAGTGGACAAGTGGAGCCTACCAGATGTAGACCTGATGGCATCTCGACAAAATCACAAAGTTCCGGTCTTCGGATCAAGAACCAGGGATCCTCAAGCAGCGTTCGTGGATGCACTGGCAATTCCATGGAACTTTTGGCTGCCCTACGTGTTCTCTCATGTGTCACTTCTGCCCAGGGTACTACGGAAGTTCAAGCAAGAAGGAGGAATACTACTTCTAGTCTCTCCAGCGTGGCCCAGATGGCATTGGTTCTCAGACCTGCAGGGTCTATCAATAGAGCGTCCTCTTCTACTTCCTCAACGCTCAGACCTCCTCGTTCAGGGCCCTTGTGTCTACCCGGACCTGGCCAGACTGGCTTTGACGGCGTGGCTCTTGAAGCTTCACTCCTGAGGGACAAAGGATTCTCCGAGGTGGTTATCCAAACTATGCTAAAGGCCTGCAAACCGGCTTCTGCATGGATTTATTATAGGGTTTGGAACTCTTACTTCACCTGGTGTGCTGCTAAGAATTACGATGCTTCCAAGTTTAGTACTTCCAGACTTCTGCCTTTTTTTGCAACAAGGCCTGTATTTAGGACTTCGTCAGGCCTCCCTCAAGGTTCACATATCTGCCTTGTCGGTGTGGTTTCAGAGAAAAATTGCGTCTATACCTGACGTTCATACATTCACTCAGGGCGTCCTGCGGATTCAGCCTCCCTATGTCCCTCCTCTGGCTCCATGGGATTTGTCTGTTGTCATGAATGCCCTGCAAGAGTATCCATTTGAACCTCTTAAATCAGTGGACCTTAAATGGCTCACAGCCAAGGTCCTGTTTCTTCTAGCTATTGCCTCTGCTTGAAGGTTGTCAGACTTAGGCGCATTGTCCTGTCGTCCACCCTTTTTGATATTTAATCGTGACTGAGCAGTTCTTAGAACTCGCCATGGTTATTTACAGTACCTAAGGTAGTGTCATCTTTTCACCTTAATCAAGAGATTGTGGTTCCAGCCTTCATCTCTTCTGAATTGTCCTCCAAAGAACAGTCTTTGGATGTGGTATGGGCGCTCCGTATATATGTGGAGAGGACTGCCTCTATCAGGAGGTCAGATACCCTCTTTGTACTGTTTGGTTTCCACAAACGTGGCTGGCCTGGAAATAAGCAAACCTTGGCCAGATGGATTAGAATGGTGATTGCACAAGCTCATGCGCAGGCTGGACTCTCAGCTCCTGTTGCTATTAAAGCCCATTCTACTTGGTCTGTTGGACCCTCTGGGGCGGCCTGTCGTGGCGAGTCTGCAGAACAATTGTGCAAGGCGGCTACGTGGTCGTCAGTGAACACGTTTTTTAGGTTCTATGCCTTTGATACTTCCACCTCCCAGGATGATTCCTTTGGATGCCGGGTTCTCATACCCGCTAAGGTGCGTCCCCTCCCTCGAGGAACTGCTTTAGGACATCCCCAATGTATTCCCTGTGGAACACAGTGTACCCCGCTGCAGAAAAGGAGATTTATGGTAGACTTACCATGGATAAATCTCTTTCTGCGAGGTACACTGGTTTCCACAGGGCGCCCACCCTGATGCACTTAGTTTGGGTTTGTATGGCATTAGCCGCTGACACTTCCCCTGTCGTGAGAACGTGGTTCTATGTGACTAACATATGCCGTCTCTTTTACCTGCTTCTGCATTGTGCTGGTTAACAAAACTGAGCTCACAGTGCCTGAGGTGGGGTTATATAGAGGAGCAGGCCCGGCGACAGGGGGGGGTCAAAGGGGACACCCGTAACAGGCCCCAATGTTGTGAGGGGTCCCAAGGTTTTGTGGTAAGCATGCGGCTGAGGCAGTGTGGCGGCTACATGGATGTATTTAATAATTACGTAGTTCACACTGGCCGCAGTAGTTGCTAGTTATTGTACCTCGTACACGCGGCTCCCCTGCAGTAACCCCCCCACTGCTCCCAGGCCCAGGTCACCTGTCCGGATATGCCTGCTGCATCCTCCCCGTCCTGTCTCTGCTATGGCGATGACGTTCCGGGGGTCTCCACATTAAAGAAGCGGCCGGATGGGACTGAGACTTCAGACTGCCAGGCTGGCCCGGCGCGCCGACTACAGAAGAAAACTGTCCCTTCTGCTGCTGCCGAAGAGCCGGGCAGCCCAGCACACACCGACCACCCTGACAGTGCGAGTCAGGGCTCCACATAGCAGCCGTCTGCTGCCCTACTCGGTTCAACTCCGCTCCCTATGTGCCTGGATGGAACCCCCACCACACCAGTTCTGTCACATTTATGTATGTAAATATGTGTGATATGTATATACTACTGTATATATATTTAGGAAATAAAGCCCAGCTTGCACTTTTGAAAGTCTCTGGAGTGCCATCTATTTTCTCCAGTGTGGGGAATATATATATATATATATATATATATATATTAGTGTGTACGTATACAGTATATAGATTGGACCTGCTGTCTGTCTCTTCTTTTTGCACTGAGTGCCGCAATATATGGATGTTATATGTGCTGATTCCCCAATTCAGAGACCAGCATTGAGGGCACCTGCGTCTAACTAAAGATATAATATTTATTGAGGGGTGCTGCCATATTGGTGAGTGTGTATATATATATATATATGTATATATATATATATTCTATATACACACACTATTTTCTTCAAAGCCACTTTCTGCTTTAAATTAGAGATGTGCACCGGAAGTTTTTTGGGTTTTGTGTTTTGGTTTTGGGTTCGGTTCCGTGGCCGTGTTTTGGGTTCGAACGCGTTTTGGCAAAACCTCACCGAATTTTTTTTTGTCGGATTCGGGTGTGTTTTGGATTCGGGTGTTTTTTTCAAAAAACCCTAAAAAACAGCTTAAATCATAGAATTTGGGGGTCATTTTGATCCCAAAGTATTATTAACCTCAATAACCATAATTTCCACTCATTTTCAGTCTATTCTGAACACCTCACACCTCACAATATTATTTTTAGTCCTAAAATTTGCACCGAGGTCGCTGGATGACTAAGCTCAGCGACCCAAGTGGCCGACACAAACACCTGGCCCATCTAGGAGTGGCACTGCAGTGTCACGCAGGATGGCCCTTCCAAAAAACACTCCCCAAACAGCACATGACGCAAAGAAAAAAAGAGGCGCAATGAGGTAGCTGTGTGACTAAGCTCAGCGACCCAAGTGGCCGACACAAACACCTGGCCCATCTAGGAGTGGCACTGCAGTGTCACGCAGGATGGCCCTTCCAAAAAACACTCCCCAAACAGCACATGACGCAAAGAAAAAAAGAGGCGCAATGAGGTAGCTGTGTGAGTAAGCTAAGCGACCCTAGTGGCCGACACAAACACCTGGCCCATCTAGGAGTGGCACTGCAGTGTCAGGCCGGATGGCCCTTCCAAAAAATACTCCCCAAACAGCACATGACGCAAAGAAGAAAAAAAAGAGGCGCAATGAGGTAGCTGTGTGACTAAGATAAGTGACCCTAGTGGCCGACACAAACACCTGGCCCATCTAGGAGTGGCACTGCAGTGTCACGCAGGATGGCTCTTCCAAAAAATACTCCCCAAACAGCACATGACGCAAAGAAGAAAAAAAAGAGGCGCAATGAGGTAGCTGTGTGACTAAGATAAGCGACCCTAGTGGCCGACACAAACACCTGGCCCATCTAGGAGTGGCACTGCAGTGTCACGCAGGATGGCCCTTCCAAAAAACACTCCCCAAACAGCACATGACGCAAAGAAAAAGAAAAGAAAAAAGAGGTGCAAGATGGAATTGTCCTTGGGCCCTCCCACCCACCCTTATGTTGTATAAACAGGACATGCACACTTTAACCAACCCATCATTTCAGTGACAGGGTCTGCCACACGACTGTGACTGAAATGACGGGTTGGTTTGGACCCCCACCAAAAAAGAGGCAATTAATCTCTCCTTGCACAAACTGGCTCTACAGAGGCAAGATGTCCACCTCATCATCATCCTCCGATTCATCACCGTGTACATCCCCCTCCTCACAGATTATCAATTCGTCCCCACTGGAATCCACCATCTCAGCTCCCTGTGTACTTTGTGGAGGCAATTGCTGCTGGTGAATGTCTCCATGGAGGAATTGATTATAATTCATTTTAATGAACATCATCTTCTCCACATTTTCTGGAAGTAACCTCGTACGCCGATTGCTGACAAGGTGAGCGGCGGCACTAAACACTCTTTCGGAGTACACACTTGTGGGAGGGCAACTTAGGTAGAATAAAGCCAGTTTGTGCAAGGGCCTCCAAATTGCCTCTTTTTCCTGCCAGTATACGTGCGGACTGTCTGACGTGCCTACTTGGATGCGGTCACTCATATAATCCTCCACCATTCTTTCAATGGTGAGAGAATCATATGCAGTGACAGTAGACGACATGTCCGTAATCGTTGGCAGGTCCTTCAGTCCGGACCAGATGTCAGCATCAGCAGTCGCTCCAGACTGCCCTGCATCACCGCCAGCGGGTGGGCTCGGAATTCTGAGCCTTTTCCTCGCACCCCCAGTTGCGGGAGAATGTGAAGGAGGAGATGTTGACAGGTCGCGTTCCGCTTGACTTGACAATTTTCTCACCAGCAGTTCTTTGAACCCCTGCAGACTTGTGTCTGCCGGAAAGAGAGATACAACGTAGGTTTTAAATCTAGGATCGAGCACGGTGGCCAAAATGTAGTGCTCTGATTTCAACAGATTGACCACCCGTGAATCCTTGTTAAGCGAATTAAGGGCTCCATCCACAAGTCCCACATGCCTAGCGGAATCGCTCAGTGTTAGCTCCTCCTTCAATGTCTCCAGCTTCTTCTGCAAAAGCCTGATGAGGGGAATGACCTGACTCAGGCTGGCAGTGTCTGAACTGACTTCACGTGTGGCAAGTTCAAAAGGTTGCAGAACCTTGCACAACGTTGAAATCATTCTCCACTGCGCTTGAGACAGGTGCATTCCACCTCCTATATCGTGGTCAGTTGTATAGGCTTGAATGGCCTTTTGCTGCTCCTCCAACCTCTGAAGCATATAGAGGGTTGAATTCCACCTCGTTACCACTTCTTGCTTCAGATGATGGCAGGGCAGGTTCAGGCGTTTTTGGTGTTGCTCCAGTCTTCTGTACGTGGTGCCTGTACGCCGAAAGTGTCCCGCAATTCTTCTGGCCACCGACAGCATCTCTTGCACGCCCCTGTCGTTTTTTAAATAATTCTGCACCACCAAATTCAAGGTATGTGCAAAACATGGGACGTGCTGGAATTTGCCCAGATTTAATGCACACACAATATTGCTGGCGTTGTCCGATGCCACAAATCCACAGGAGAGTCCAATTGGGGTAAGCCATTCTGCGATGATCTTCCTCAGTTGCCGTAAGAGGTTTTCAGCTGTGTGCGTATTCTGGAAAGCGGTGATACAAAGCATAGCCTGCCTAGGAAAGAGTTGGCATTTGCGAGATGCTGCTACTGGTGCCGCCGCTGCTGTTCTTGCGGCGGGAGTCAATACATCTACCCAGTGGGCTGTCACAGTCATATAGTCCTGAGTCTGCCCTGCTCCACTTGTCCACATGTCCGTGGTTAAGTGGACATTGGGTACAACTGCATTTTTTAGGACACTGGTGAGTCTTTTTCTGAGGTCTGTGTACATTTTCGGTATCGCCTGCCTAGAGAAATGGAACCTAGATGGTATTTGGTACCGGGGACACAGTACCTCAAACAAGTCTATAGTTGGCTCTGCAGTAATGATGGATACCGGAACCACGTTTCTCACCGCCCAGGATGCCAAGGCCTCAGTTATCCGCTTTGCAGCAGGATGACTGCTGTGATATTTCATCTTCCTCGCAAAGGACTGTTGGACAGTCAATTGCTTGGTGGAAGTAGTAAAAGTGGTCTTCCGACTTCCCCTCTGGGATGACCATCGACTCCCAGCAGCAACAACAGCAGCGCCAGCAGCAGTAGGCGTTACACTCAAGGATGCATCGGAGGAATCCCAGGCAGGAGAGGACTTATCAGAATTGCCAGTGACATGGCCTGCAGGACTATTGGCATTCCTGGGGAAGGAGGAAATTGACACTGAGGGAGTTGGTGGGGTGGTTTGCGTGAGCTTGGTTACAAGAGGAAGGGATTTACTGGTCAGTGGACTGCTTCCGCTGTCGCCCAAAGTTTTTGAACTTGTCACTGACTTATGATGAATGCGCTGCAGGTGACGTATAAGGGAGGATGTTCCGAGGTGGTTAACGTCCTTATCCCTACTTATTACAGCTTGACAAAGGCAACACACGGCTTGACACCTGTTGTCCGCATTTCTGTTGAAATACTTCCACACCGAAGAGCTGATTTTTTTGGTATTTTCACCAGGCATGTCAATGGCCATATTCCTCCCACGGACAACAGGTGTCTCCCCGGGTGCCTGACTTAAACAAACCACCTCACCATCAGAATCCTCCTTGTCAATTTCCTCCCCAGCGCCAGCAACACCCATATCCTCCTCATCCTGGTGTACTTCAACACTGACATCTTCAATCTGACTATCAGGAACTGGACTGCGGGTGCTCCTTCCAGCACTTGCAGGGGGCATGCAAATGGTGGAAGGCGCATGCTCTTCACGTCCAGTGTTGGGAAGGTCAGGCATCGCAACCGACACAATTGGACTCTCCTTGTGGATTTGTGATTTCGAAGAACGCACAGTTCTTTGCTGTGCTTTTGCCAGCTTAAGTCTTTTCATTTTTCTAGCGAGAGGCTGAGTGCTTCCATCCTCATGTGAAGCTGAACCACTAGCCATGAACATAGGCCAGGGCCTCAGCCGTTCCTTGCCACTCCGTGTGGTAAATGGCATATTGGCAAGTTTACGCTTCTCCGACGACGATTTTATTTTAGATTTTTGAGTCCTTTTTTTACTGATATTTTGTGTTTTGGATTTTACATGCTCTGTACTATGACATTGGGCATCGGCCTTGGCAGACGACGTTGATGGAATTTCATCGTCTCGGCCATGACTAGTGGCAGCAGCTTCAGCACGAGGTGGAAGTGGATCTTGATCTTTCCCTATTTTTGGAACCTCAACATTTTTGTTCTCCATATTTTAATAGGCACAACTAAAAGGCACCTCAGGTAAACAATGGAGATGGATGGATACTAGTATACTTATGGATGACGAGTGACTGACGACACAGAGGTAGCTACAGCCGTGGACTACCGTACTGCGTCTGCTAGTATAGAGATGATAATGATATAAAAAATATATATATATCACTACTGCAGGTATATATAATATAATGACAGACCTGCTGGACACTGTCAGCAGACTCCTAAACTACTAGTATGAAGAAGATAGAAAAAAAAACCCACCACAGGTAGGTATACAATTATGGACGAGCACTGACGACACAGAGGTAGCTACAGCCGTGGACTACCGTACTGCGTCTGCTAGTATAGAGATGATAATGATATAAAAAATATATATATATCACTACTGCAGGTATATATAATATAATGACGGACCTGCTGGACACTGTCAGCAGACTCCTAAACTACTAGTATGAAGAAGATAGAAAAAAAAACCCCACCACAGGTAGGTATACAATTATGGACGAGCACTGACGACACAGAGGTAGCTACAGCCGTGGACTACCGTACTGCGTCTGCTAGTATAGAGATGATAATGATATAAAAAATATATATATATATCACTACTGCAGGTATATATAATATAATGACGGACCTGCTGGACACTGTCAGCAGACTCCTAAACTACTAGTATGAAGAAGATAGAAAAAAAAACCCCACCACAGGTAGGTATACAATTATGGACGAGCACTGACGACACAGAGGTAGCTACAGCCGTGGACTACCGTACTGCGTCTGCTAGTATAGAGATGATAATGATATAAAAAAAATATATATATATCACTACTGCAGGTATATATAATATAATGACGGACCTGCTGGACACTGTCAGCAGACTCCTAAACTACTAGTATGAAGAAGATAGAAAAAAAAACCCCACCACAGGTAGGTATACAATTATGGACGAGCACTGATGACACAGAGGTAGCTACAGCCGTGGACTACCGTACTGCGTCTGCTAGTATAGAGATGATAATGATATAAAAAATATATATATATCACTACTGCAGGTATATATAATATAATGACGGACCTGCTGGACACTGTCAGCAGACTCCTAAACTACTAGTATGAAGAAGATAGAAAAAAAAACCCACCACAGGTAGGTATACAATTATGGACGAGCACTGACGACACAGAGGTAGCTACAGCCGTGGACTACCGTACTGTGTCTGCTAGTATAGAGATGATAATGATATAAAAAATATATATATATCACTACTGCAGGTATATATAATATAATGACGGACCTGCTGGACACTGTCAGCAGACTCCTAAACTACTAGTATGAAGAAGATAGGAAAAAAAAACCCACCACAGGTAGGTATACAAATATGGACGAGCACTGACGACACAGAGGTAGCTACAGCCGTGGACTACCGTACTGCGTCTGCTAGTATAGAGATGATAATGATATAAAAAATATATATATATCACTACTGCAGGTATATATAATATAATGACGGACCTGCTGGACACTGTCAGCAGACTCCTAAACTACTAGTATGAAGAAGATAGGAAAAAAAAACCCCACCACAGGTAGGTATACAATTATGGACGAGCACTGACGACACAGAGGTAGCCACAGCCGTGGACTACCGTACTGCGTCTGCTAATATAGAGATGATAAAGATGATAGAGATGAACAAAAAAAATATAACACTACTGCAGGTAAATATTTAGATAATATAATGAATGACGGACCTGCTGGACACTGTCAGCAGAATGCGTTTATAGAATAAAAAAAAAAAACACCACACGAGTGTTTAACTTTTTCAGGCAGACAATATACTGGTGGTCACTGGTCAGTCACACTGGCAGCAAAAGTGTGCACTGTACTCCTGCTATAACTGCACCCCAGTCTCCCCCACAATTCAGCTGTGTGAGCAGTGAGCACTCAGCACAGTCAGATATACATAGATGATATTATCATGCAGCACACTGAGGCTGAGCACAGATATGGTATGTGACTGTGTATCGTTTTTTTTCAGGCAGAGAACGGATTATATTAAATAATAAATAAAACTGGTGGTGGTCACTAGTAACTATCAGCAAAACTCTGCACTCTGAGTACTCCTAATGCTCCCCAAAATTACTAAGTTAGTAGTAAATCAACTCAAGTGTCTCTATCTATTCTAACGGAGAGGACGCCAGCCACGTCCTCTCCCTATCAATCTCAATGCACGTGTGAAAATGGCGGCGACGCGCGGCTCCTTATATAGAATCCGAGTCTCGCGATAGAATACGAGCCTCGCGAGAATCCGACAGCGGGATGATGACGTTCGGGCGCGCTCGGGTTAACCGAGCAAGGCGGGAAGATCCGAGTCTGCCTCGGACCCATGTAAAAAGGCTGAAGTTCGGGGGGGGTCGGATTCCGAGGAACCGAACCCGCTCATCTCTACTTTAAATGAAGGGGGTCAAGGTGGGTTGTGGGGCCCCCAAAGATATTGGTGTACCGGGCCTCATGATTTCTGTTGCCGCCCCTGTAGAGGAGGCCCCGCAATGCATTCTGGCACAGTCTAAAGCTTTAGCCTGTTGGTGCCCCTGAATCAAGATCTATCTCTACACCCCGATGTATTCCCTGTGGAACCCAGTTTACCTCGCAGAAAGATATTTAACCATGGTAAGTCTACCATAAATCTCCTTATTTCAGACCACCCTATTCTTGGCATTCTTTCTCATCATTTCTGTTTTATGCAAATTCTGGTAATGGTGGCGTGTTTGCTGATAGGTGATGCTGGCATTGCTTAGGACCCAACTTGATGCCCATTTGTAAGGTTGTAGGTGATGGTGTGTTTGCAGGTATGGCACTGGCTGGCATTACATTATCACTTTCTCTTAGTTTATGGTAATATACAGTCATTATTTTTGCTAGGGTTGGTGAGTTGTGTGCATCTCAAAATGCTCTGTTCCTGGGCTTCCCTCTTAGGGGCAGACTCAATTGCAGCACTTGCTTTTCCCGCAGCTATTCAATTGCTGGACTGAAATTGAAACGGGATGGTGTGAAATCACCACGTCTTTTCTCTCGCATCTCCAGAACAAGTCTGAGTTCTCCTAAAATCATTAATTTTAGAAAAAATCTCCGATACTTTCCCTGGGACCCCAGAGGCACCCTCCTAAGGACTAATTAAGCAAGTAGAGGTTTACCATTAGCTTAATTAGTCATTAATTACTCACCTTCCGAAGCGGAGTCTTCTGCATCCAGCGTCGGAAGCTGGTCCTCTGTAGCAGTTGTGAATAGGTGAGGTGTGTGTGAGTGTGTGTGGAGTGTCTGTGAGTGTGCATGAGTGTGACCCCCACTGTGTACAAACCCTCCCCCCCCACCCATGTGAGTGTATTTTCCAAAGATCCGGCCGCTGGGAGAACTACATCTCCCAGCAGCCCTTGCATCTCCCAGCACCCCCAGAGTTTCCCAGCGGCCACCTCCCCACTGAAAAGCTGAAGGGGCAGACCACCAGCAGCCACGAAGACCAAGTATAATTTTTAAAAATTATTTTTATTTCCATGCCACAGGATTTGTAGCACTGAAAACTCCACAACCACTTTTTTTTAGTATTGGATAGCGTGGGTATAAGGAGCATACCCCTGGTTATCCAAAATTGGACGCAAGGTAAGTAAGGTTTTTTACCTCGCTAAACCTCTCTCTCAATTGGATTCCCCCCTTAATGTATGGTTGCCATCACCTGTGGTAAAACACCTTTCTTATCAAGTTACAGTACCTGTTCAACACAGGTGCCGGCAATCATAAATTATGAGGGGGGCCGGGGCGTTGCTATAGTGATCACTATAGCAACGCCCCGGCCCCCCGCCCAGCTCTACCAGCCGTGTGACGCGGACGTGAGTTCACTTCCGGTGACGCCAGCGGGACGGCGACGGGAAGCGGCCGACGGGCTTAGCGTGCACCTGGGTGAGTTGAATAAAGGTATGTCTTTTTCTGTTGTTCTGTATTGTCCTGACGAAGGAGATTAAAGGTCTCCGAAACGTAGACCAATTATCTTTACAATTTTGAAGTTTCCTGAGTGCCGTTTTTTCTTCACCACTAATATCAATTGTTACGATTCTGGCACCGGGACCAGTTGAGAAATTTGTTGGAGTGCCGGACACCCTCGTTTTCTATATATATATATATATATATATATATATATATATAAAAATATAAATATATGTCTTACATATATGTGCGTATGTGTATAAAAATAAATATCTGTATGTGACACACACACACACACACACACACACACACACACACACACACACACACACACACACACACACCATACCACACACACTATACATGCATATAAACACACAGAGACACACACATACCCCTGGCTGAGACACATATACATACCCCTGGCTGAGAGGAGAAGGCTGGTGGCCCGGTCACTGTAGATGAGAGAATGAATCACACAGGGAGCTGCCGTCGCTGATTATGTGAGAATGCGCAACAGCTCCCTGGTATATTCTAGCAGATAGCTCTGATTACCAGAGCTCCCTGCAGTAGCAGCTACTGTGATCGCGGTCGCGGTTTCTATTGAGACTCGGCTGTCTCCGTCTCTGAAAACAGTATTTTGCTCCATCAGGGGGGGTTTCTGGGGACTCAGAAACCCCCCCTGCGTGCGCTACTGTACTGTCGCCAGATTACCATGTGTACAGCTGACAAATGTTTGACAATTTATGGGAATGTTTCCCGTGCAGGATTTTATCTAGAGATGCGCAGTTCAGATTTACTCGAATCTCAGAAACGGCATCTTATTGGCTATCCGACTCACATGTTTTGGATAGCGAATAAGAAACATCCAGATACAACAGAACTTGCGCTATTTTAGCATTAAGAACCAAGTAAATCCTCTTATTGTATCACCTCTACCTTTGCTTATGTGAAATGTTACGGGTGGTCCTTTAACCCCTTGAATATCATTTGGTTTCAATAATTGCTCAATATTTATTGAATGTGCTAATTAAATTTACTCTACACAGTATTCTCAGGAAGGAAGAAAGAAGTGATATTGCTGTGCACTACGGACGCAACGCACTCTTAAAATAACTTATTTTATTGATTCTTTGTAACATTATAAAACATTCCCTTATTCTGAGACTTAATACAAAAAATAAAAATCAATCAGAATATTTGTTAAAAATAGGACAGTGCGATGAAAGTAATGAAATTGTGAGTTAGAAAATGATACTCTGTGTTCCTTCCCTGAAGCAATATTAGTGATCCACAAGAATGATACATAGCATTCCTCCTATATGTGTATACTGCACACCTTCCAACTTTCTCAGTATACATAGAGGGGCACACGCACAGCGAAGCCGCGCACGCTCCCAAAAAGGGGTGTGGCCTATGAAAAGGGGGTGTGGCTTAGCACCCCTGTTTTCGTCACTGAGGGGGCATGCCCAGCGCTCTGTGAGCTGCTGGCATGCCCCCTCTCCTTCTGTCTCCACTGAATAGACGATGTGCAGCAGCCTCCCAACTGCCCCCTGCCCCCACCACGGGACACTGCGGCCCACAGGTGGGACAGCGGGACAGTCCCCAAAAAATTGGACTCTCCCGCGAAAATCGGGACAGTTGGGAGGTAAGATACTGTAGATTCCCAGGCATGCCGACCTGCAGGGAGTATTCCCACTCATGGGTGCCCACGACACCCATAGATTGTTACTTTTGCAGCAATGAGATGTAGTGGAGGCAATCTTGTTACCATTCGCTTTCAGTTAACGTCACATTGTATCATTGTTCTAGCGCAGACCATGTGTGCCTCTATTAAAGCTATGTTCGGTTTATAATAGTCAGAATATCATTTATATAAGCAATTATATGTTACTAGTTAAAAGCCGTCAAAATGACAGACACCAGGGCCAGTTTATAGTGTGTGTGTGTGGGAGGGGGGGGGGGGGGGGGGGGCAAATGCTTCTCACACAGGAGCTGCCCGGTTTCTGACAGTCCTGCGGCTGTGAGCCGGGGCTCTGTCATTCTGAGCAGGTGTGTGTGTAGCGTTAGTCTTTTATATACTGTATATATAGATGCTGTATATCTGTAATGGGCAGGTTATAATGATGCTGCACTATATACACCAGTACTGGCACGTGTAAGCTCTCCAGTCCTTGCACAACTCTTGCCCAGTCTGGGGGGTAGAGGACACCAGTAGCCACCAGCAGCTGGCCGGAGGGGTCTGGGCATGGCCTGTGCGGGGGTGTGGGAGGGGCGAGCAGGACCCCGTCCCTCCACTGGCACGCAGTATATATAAGACAGCTGAGCAATTTTTCCGCCTCCTCACCAGCATCTTCTGCAACCCCAGCACGACCCCTCCTCCTCCCGGTCACCGCACTGCTCACCCCACACAGGGTCTCATCTCACCCTGTCACACTGATTCACCTTCTCCCCCCACCAGTAAGTGGCCACACGTGTCCCCGATGCCTCCACTCTGAGTGCTGCGGGCACATCTGGTGGTTCCTGCATCAGTTCCCTGGTTACTGCTGCTACTTGTTGCCGAGTCCTGGGATGGCAAGTAACCTGGGATTGCAGCATAGTATATAGAGGAGGGGGTGCAAAGTATGTGGTATATGGTGGGAGCAGTATATAGAGGAGGGGGGTGCAGTGTATATAGGGGCAGGATATTGTGGGGGGTGCAGTGTACATATGGGGTGTGTGTGCCCCGAACGGAGCTTGTTATAAATGCCAGTGCCACACCAAAAACCTACCCCTACCCCCACTCTCTCTCTCTCTCCATCACCCTGTCTCCATAGTCAGCAAGCGTAAAAGAGTCAGATCAGTATTTTTAATAAATTAGCAGCAGGCCGTAACATCTCCCTCCATTATCACTTTCATTTTCAATACACAAAGGAGTCATTTGGTCTGTGCGGCTTCCTCTAGTGGCCACCGGCACACATAACAGAGGTGAGAAGCAGCTTTGCTTTTTATTATGTAGGATGAAATGAAATGTTATTGCTAGGTTGATAAGTCTGATAACATATAAATGGCAGGTGGAGGAGTCTGATAGAATGTAAGAGGAACAAAGAGTGATCTGGTGGCACATAAGGGGCATGTGAATCAGTCTGACGGCACATAAGGGGTATGTGAATCAGTCTGATGGCACATAAGGGGCATGAGAATCAGTCTGATGGCACATACGGGGCATGTGAATCAGTCTGATGGCACATACGGGGCATGTGAATCAGTCTGATGGCACATACGGGGCATGTGAATCAGTCTGATGGCACATAAGGGGTATGTGAATCAGTCTGATGGCACATAAGGGGCATGTGAATCAGTCTGATGGCACATAAGGGGCATGAGAATCAGTCTGATGGCACATAAGGGGTATGTGAATCAGTCTGATGGCACATAAGGGGCATGAGAATCAGTCTGATGGCACATAAGGGGTATGTGAATCTGTCTGATGGCACATACGGGGCATGTGAATCAGTCTGATGGCACATAAGGGGCATGAGAATCAGTCTGATGGCACATAAGGGGCATGAGAATCAGTCTGATGGCACATAAGGGGCATGAGAATCAGTCTGATGGCACATAAGGGGCATGTGAATCAGTCTGATGGCACATAAGGGGCATGTGAATCAGTCTGATGGCACATAAGGGGCATGAGAATCAGTCTGATGGCACATAAGGGACATGAGAATCAGTCTGATGGCACATAAGGGGCGTGTGAATCAGTCTGATGGCACATAAGGGGCATGAGAATCAGTCTGATGGCACATACGGGGCATGAGAATCAGACTGATGGCACATAAGGGGTATGAGAATCAGTCTGATGGCACATAAGGGGTATGAGAATCTGTCTGATGGCACATAAGGGGCATGAGAATCAGTCTGATGGCACATAAGGGGTATGAGAATAAGTCTGATGGCACATAAGGGGCATGAGAATCAGTCTGATGACACATAAGGGGCATGAGAATCAGTCTGATGGCACATAAGGGGCATGTGAATCAGTCTGATGGCACACAAGGGGCATGTGAATCAGTCTGATGGCACATAAGGGACATGTGAATCAGTCTGATGGCACATAAGGGACATGAGAATCAGTCTGATGGCACATAAGGGGCATGAGAATCAGTCTGATGGCACATAAGGGGCATGTGAATCAGTCTGATGGCACATACGGGGCATGTGAATCAGTCTGATGGCACAAAAGGGGCATGAGAATCAGTCTGATGGCACATAAGGGGCATGAAAATCAGTCTGATGGCACATAAGGGGCATGAAAATCAGTCTGATGGCACATAAGGGGTATGTGAATCAGTCTGATGGCACATAAGGGGCATGAGAATCAGTCTGATGGCACATAAGGGGCATGTGAATCAGTCTGATGGCACATAAGGGGCATGAGAATCAGTCTGATGGCACATAAGGGGCATGTGAATCAGTCTGATGGCACATAAGGGGCATGAGAATCAGTCTGATGGCACATAAGGGGCATGTGAATCAGTCTGATGGCACATAAGGGGCATGAGAATCAGTCTGATGGCACATAAGGGACATGAGAATCAGTCTGATGGCACATAAGGGGCATGAGAATCAGTCTGATGGCACATAAGGGGCATGAGAATCAGTCTGATGGCACATAAGGGGTATGAGAATCAGTCTGATGGCACATAAGGGGTATGAGAATCAGTCTGATGGCACATAAGGGGCATGAGAATCAGTCTGATGGCACATAAGGGGCATGTGAATCAGTCTGATGGCACATAAGGGGCATGTGAATCAGTCTGATGGCACATAAGGGGCATGAGAATCAGTCTGATGGCACATAAGGGACATGTGAATCAGTCTGATGGCACATAAGGGGCATGAGAATCAGTCTGATGGCACATAAGGGGCATGTGAATCAGTCTGATGGCACATAAGGGGCATGTGAATCAGTCTGATGGCACATAAGGGACATGAGAATCAGTCTGATGGCACATAAGGGGCATGAGAATCAGTCTGATGGCACATAAGGGGCATGAGAATCAGTCTGATGGCACATAAGGGGTATGAGAATCAGTCTGATGGCACATAAGGGGCATGAGAATCAGTCTGATGGCACATAAGGGGCATGAGAATCAGTCTGATGGCACATAAGGGGCATGTGAATCAGTCTGATGGCACATAAGGGGCATGTGAATCAGTCTGATGGCACATAAGGGGCATGAGAATCAGTCTGATGGCACATAAGGGACATGTGAATCAGTCTGATGGCACATAAGGGGCATGAGAATCAGTCTGATGGCACATAAGGGGCATGTGAATCAGTCTGATGGCACATAAGGGGCATGTGAATCAGTCTGATGGCACATAAGGGACATGAGAATCAGTCTGATGGCACATAAGGGGCATGAGAATCAGTCTGATGACACATAAGGGGCATGAGAATCAGTCTGATGGCACATAAGGGGCATGTGAATCAGTCTGATGGCACATAAGGGGCATGTGAATCAGTCTGATGGCACATAAGGGACATGAGAATCAGTCTGATGGCACATAAGGGGCATGAGAATCAGTCTGATGGCACATAAGGGGCATGAGAATCAGTCTGATGGCACATAAGGGGCATGTGAATCAGTCTGATGGCACATAAGGGGCATGAGAATCAGTCTGATGACACATAAGGGGCATGAGAATCAGTCTGATGGCACATAAGGGGCATGTGAATCAGTCTGATGGCACATAAGGGGCATGTGAATCAGTCTGATGGCACATAAGGGGCATGTGAATCAGTCTGATGGCACATAAGGGACATGAGAATCAGTCTGATGGCACATAAGGGGCATGAGAATCAGTCTGATGGCACATAAGGGGCATGTGAATCAGTCTGATGGCACATACGGGGCATGTGAATCAGTCTGATGGCACATAAGGGGCATGAGAATCAGTCTGATGGCACATAAGGGGCATGAGAATCAGTCTGATGGCACATAAGGGGCATGAAAATCAGTCTGATGGCACATAAGGGGTATGTGAATCAGTCTGATGGCACATAAGGGGCATGAGAATCAGTCTGATGGCACATAAGGGGCATGAGAATCAGTCTGATGGCACATAAGGGGCATGAGAATCAGTCTGATGGCACATAAGGGGCATGTGAATCAGTCTGATGGCACATAAGGGGCATGAGAATCAGTCTGATGGCACATAAGGGGCATGTGAATCAGTCTGATGGCACATAAGGGGCATGAGAATCAGTCTGATGGCACATAAGGGACATGAGAATCAGTCTGATGGCACATAAGGGGCATGAGAATCAGTCTGATGGCACATAAGGGGCATGAGAATCAGTCTGATGGCACATAAGGGGCATGAGAATCAGTCTGATGGCACATAAGGGGCATGAGAATCAGTCTGATGGCACATAAGGGGTATGAGAATCAGTCTGATGGCACATAAGGGGCATGAGAATCAGTCTGATGGCACATAAGGGGTATGAGAATCAGTCTGATGGCACATAAGGGGCATGAGAATCAGTCTGATGGCACATAAGGGGCATGAGAATCAGTCTGATGGCACATAAGGGGCATGTGAATCAGTCTGATGGCACATAAGGGGCATGTGAATCAGTCTGATGGCACATAAGGGGCATGAGAATCAGTCTGATGGCACATAAGGGACATGTGAATCAGTCTGATGGCACATAAGGGGCATGTGAATCAGTCTGATGGCACATAAGGGGCATGTGAATCAGTCTGATGGCACATAAGGGGCATGTGAATCAGTCTGATGGCACATAAGGGACATGAGAATCAGTCTGATGGCACATAAGGGGCATGAGAATCAGTCTGATGGCACATAAGGGGCATGAGAATCAGTCTGATGGCACATAAGGGGTATGAGAATCAGTCTGATGGCACATAAGGGGCATGAGAATCAGTCTGATGGCACATAAGGGGCATGAGAATCAGTCTGATGGCACATAAGGGGCATGTGAATCAGTCTGATGGCACATAAGGGGCATGTGAATCAGTCTGATGGCACATAAGGGGCATGTGAATCAGTCTGATGGCACATAAGGGGCATGTGAATCAGTCTGATGGCACATAAGGGGCATGAGAATCAGTCTGATGGCACATAAGGGACATGTGAATCAGTCTGATGGCACATAAGGGGCATGAGAATCAGTCTGATGGCACATAAGGGGCATGTGAATCAGTCTGATGGCACATAAGGGGCATGTGAATCAGTCTGTTGGCACATAAGGGACATGAGAATCAGTCTGATGGCACATAAGGGGCATGAGAATCAGTCTGATGACACATAAGGGGCATGAGAATCAGTCTGATGGCACATAAGGGGCATGTGAATCAGTCTGATGGCACATAAGGGGCATGTGAATCAGTCTGATGGCACATAAGGGGCATGAGAATCAGTCTGATGGCACATAAGGGGCATGAGAATCAGTCTGATGGCACATAAGGGGCATGAGAATCAGTCTGATGGCACATAAGGGGCATGTGAATCAGTCTGATGGCACATAAGGGGCATGAAAATCAGTCTGATGGCACATAAGGGGCATGAGAATCAGTCTGATGGCACATAAGGGGCATGAAAATCAGTCTGATGGCACATAAGGGGTATGTGAATCAGTCTGATGGCACATAAGGGGCATGAGAATCAGTCTGATGGCACATAAGGGGCATGAGAATCAGTCTGATGGCACATAAGGGGCATGAGAATCAGTCTGATGGCACATAAGGGGCATGAGAATCAGTCTGATGGCACATAAGGGGCATGAGAATCAGTCTGATGGCACATAAGGGGCATGTGAATCAGTCTGATGGCACATAAGGGGCATGTGAATCAGTCTGATGGCACATAAGGGGCATGTGAATCAGTCTGATGGCACATAAGGGGCATGAGAATCAGTCTGATGGCACATAAGGGGCATGAGAATCAGTCTGATGGCACATAAGGGGTATGAGAATCAGTCTGATGGCACATAAGGGGCATGAGAATCAGTCTGATGGCACATAAGGGGTATGAGAATCAGTCTGATGGCACATAAGGGGCATGAGAATCAGTCTGATGGCACATAAGGGGTATGAGAATCAGTCTGATGGCACATAAGGGGCATGAGAATCAGTCTGATGGCACATAAGGGGCATGAGAATCAGTCTGATGGCACATAAGGGGCATGTGAATCAGTCTGATGGCACATAAGGGACATGTGAATCAGTCTGATGGCACATAAGGGGCATGAGAATCAGTCTGATGGCACATAAGGGGCATGTGAATCAGTCTGATGGCACATAAGGGGCATGAGAATCAGTCTGATGGCACATAAGGGGCATGTGAATCAGTCTGATGGCACATAAGGGGCATGTGAATCAGTCTGATGGCACATAAGGGACATGAGAATCAGTCTGATGGCACATAAGGGGCATGAGAATCAGTCTGATGGCACATAAGGGACATGAGAATCAGTCCTATGGCACATAAGGGGCATGAGAATCAGTCTGATGGCACATAAGGGGTATGTGAATCAGTCTGATGGCACATAAGGGGCATGAGAATCAGTCTGATGACACATAAGGGACATGAGAATCAGTCTGATGGCACATAAGTGTTAGGATCTCCTGCTCTGTGCTGCCACGTCGCCATGGCAACCGGGAGGCAAGTGTTAGCGAAGTAACCTGAGCGCAGCTGATACTCCGGTCCGGGTTTTTACTGTGTAGTGGTTACAGGCTCTGTGCACGGCAGGATATCCGGCGCTGGTTTTGTGCTCACAGTCTGTGAGGTTAGAGTGGGGCGTGGACAGCACCTGCTATATAAACCATCCTCTCAGGCTAGGCAAATGCTGCTGAATCTTTGTTTGTTAGTCAGTTCCAGAGAGTTAGCTAATACTGTGTGACTTTGTATTTACTTGTTGCTTACTGCGAATAGGCCTTGGGATTCGGTACTTCATTCTGCCAATCCGGACCTAGCAGTAAGACTGGAGTCAGTTGTTTGACCTGCTGGGGTTCTTTTGCTATTCTGTGAACCCAGCAGGTTTGCGGCTGTACTCTCAGACCTGCTTGCTTAATCCTCCCTCACTGTACAGGGCGTCCAGGTGTCAATTTAGTGGCAGTAAGCTGAACCTGTGCCCTGCAAGTGGGGGTTAGGATTGTGGATACTCTCCTTGTGTCTATATTTCTATCTCTGACCAAGGAGTTTATTCCCACACCCGTTGGTAACCCTTTGGGGTTTTTTCTGTTGCCCTTAGCAACATCATTTCAGGTGCTCCACATGTTAAATCACTACACCTCACTTCATTGTCCGCTCTATTCCATCTGAGCATTCCTGACACTAGGGAGACACCCAATTCCTGAGCCTTTGGGCTTCTCCGTTCACTTTGTGTTTATTAGTTATTCCATCACCTCCTGTGTATGTTATGTTATACTGTCTGTGAGTTCGTTTGCTTCGCTTCCCTCTCTGTTCATACACCGGTATACTCCTGTTAGCACTGGTGTGCGTAACATATTCAGCAGCCCTACTCCTGTTGAAATTTTGTGGGAATATGGAGCATACCCCTCAAAATACTTTGCAACAGGTGGTCGATCAGGTGCAGGTCCTGACTCGACAATTTAATGAGATGTCCATTAAAATGAACACCCCGCAGGCCGCTAGCGGAGCTCCCGCAGCAGCAGCGGCAAGTTCAGGGGTTAAGGAGCCGAAAGTAAATCTCCCGGATCGTTTTTCTGGAGATCGCTCGCAGTTCTTTTGTTTCAAGGAGAGCTGTACGCTATATTTCAGGCTTAGGCCCCAGTCTTCTGGGTCGGAGATTCAGCGGGTGGGCATGGTGATTTCCTTGCTACAAGGAGACCCACAGGTCTGGGCATATGGATTACAGCCTGACTGTCCGTCGCTTAAAAGTGTTGATGCTTTTTTTACGGCACTGGGCATTTTGTATGATGACCCTGACAAGATGGCTTCAGCCGAGGCTCAGATTACGATTCTTAAGCAAGGGCGACGGCCAGCTGAGGTTTATAGTACGGAGTTTCGGAAGTTGGCTCATGATACCCAGTGGAATGACCCAGCCCTGAGAAACCAGTACCGAAGGGGCCTTTGTTGACAGTGGGGCCGATGGGGTTTTCATGGACCGTCAATTCGCCCTGGAACACTCTGTTCCCTCAGTACCTTTGGCATCAGAGATTGAGATCTGTGGGTTAAACGGGGAACCATTGTCCCAGGGTAAAATTATCTCCTGCACCAGCCAAATTCCTTTGTTTATTGGAGCCACACACTCTGAAAAATTGTCTTTTTATGTGACTGTCTGTTCTTTTGCCCCATTGGTTTTGGGGTTACCCTGGTTAAGGGCCCATAACCCTCAATTTGACTGGGTCTCTGGGGAGATTCTTAGTTGGGGTAGTGATTGTTTCAGGAGTTGCTTGAGCCTTCCAGTCAGGCTCTCGCAGCTAAGTTTGCCAGGATTGCCAGGATGTTATGCAGATTTTGCGGATGTGTTCTCCAAAAAAGTTGCGGAGGTACTACCTCCCCATCGCCCCTATGACTGTGCCATTGATTTGTTGCCGGATGCTAAGCTTCCAAAGAGCAGATTGTACTCCCTGTCACGTCCTGAGACTCAGGCTATGGCAGAGTACATTCAGGAGAACTTGGCTAAGGGATTTATCAGACCCTCACAGTCCCCAGTTGGGTCGGGGTTCTTCTTCGTGGGTAAAAAGGACGGTTTGTTGCGACCCTGCATCGACTTCAGGGAATTGAACCGTATCACGATTAAAAACTCGTACCCACTGCCTCTCATTTCGGTTTTGTTTGACCAGCTTCGTACTGCCACCATTTTTTCTAAGATTGACCTACGCGGTGCTTACAATCTAATCCGAATAAGAGAGGGGGATGAATGGAAGACTGCCTTTAATACCCACTCAGGGCATTATGAATATTTGGTGATGCCTTTTGGGCTCTCTAATGCCCTGGCAGTCTTTCAGGAATTCATGAACGATGTGCTCAGGGAATATTTGGATAGATTCTTAGTTGTTTATCTAGATGACATCCTAATCTTCTCTCATTCCCTGGAGGAACATCGGAAGCATGTACACTTAGTCCTCCAGAAACTCAGAGACCACCAGCTTGGGGCGAAGCTGGAGAAGTGCGAGTTTGAAGTCCAGCAAATCGCATTTCTAGGGTATATTATCTCCTCAGAAGGTTTCCAAATGGAGGGTTCTAAGGTACAGGCAGTCCTGGATTGGATGCAGCCCACTAGTTTGAAGGCGCTGCAGCATTTTCTGGGCTTTGCAAATTTTTATAGACGGTTTATCGCTGGATTTTCGTCTATAGTGGCCCCCTTGGTGGCACTCACTAAGAAAGGGGCGGATGTTGCTCACTGGTCTTGTGAGGCCAAAGCGGCCTTTGCCCGTCTCAAAAGGGCATTTGTCTCGGCCAAGGTGCTGCGACACCCAGATCCAGAGCGTCCTTTTGTGGTAGAAGTGGAAGCCTCTGAGATAGGTATTGGGGCAGTGCTCTCTCAGATGGGGTTGTCTGATAATCGCCTTCATCCCTGTGCTTACTTTTCCCGTAAATTTTCGTCTGCTGAGATGAATTATGATGTGCGTAACCGGGAATTGTTGGCTATAAAGGATGCACTCGGGGAGTGGAGACACTGGCTTGAGGGGGCTAAGTTTGTGGTCTCAATTCTCACCGACCATAAGAATCTGGCATATTTAGAGTCAGCGAAGCGGCTCAATGCCAGGCAGGCACGATGGGCTTTGTTTTTTGCTCGCTTTAATTTTTTGATAACATATCGCCCTGGGTCAAAAAACATCAAGGCTGATGCGCTCTCACAGAGTTTTGCTCCAGTTCAAGAGACCACCGAGGAGCCATTGCCCATTGTGTCCCCATCATGTATTAAAGTGGGCATTACCCAGGACCTCTTGTCATTAGTCCTTAGAGCACAGGAGCAGGCTCCTCCAGACCTTCCGGTAGGTCTCTTGTTTGTGCCTCCTAGGTTAAGACAGCGAGTGTTCCTGGAATTCCATGCCAAGAGGTCGGCAGGGCATCCGGGTATTGCCAGAACTCGGGAGTTGCTGTCTAGGGCGGTGTGGTGGCCCTCGGTGGCTAGGGATGTGGATCAGTGGGTTCGGGCATGTGACGTTTGTGCCCAAAATAAAACTCCTAGAGGGGTTCCTGTCAGCCCATTACATCCACTCTCTATTCCGTCTAAGCCATGGACCCACATTTCCATGGATTTTGTGGTGGACTTGCCCAAATCCTCGGGGATGACAGCCATTTGGGTTGTCGTTGACAGGTTTTCGAAGATGGCGCATTTCGTTCCACTGGTTGGGTTGCCATCGGCCAGACGCCTGTCTGAGTTATTTATGCAGCATGTTGTGCGCCTCCACGGGTTGCCACTTGATGTGGTCTCTGACCGTGGATCCCAGTTTGTGGCCAAATTCTGGAGGGCATTTTGTTCTGATCTCCAGATTTCTGTGAGCTGGTGGTTCCTCTGTTGTTTCGGTCCTTAGGGGTATTTGGAGGAAAGTGAAGAAAGCCCTTGTGTCTGTGTCATTAGTGACCAAAAGGGTTTTTGATAAGCGGAGAAGACCCTGCAGCTTCAAATTAGGAGACTTCGTCTGGTTGTCCACCAAGAATTTGAAGTTGAGACAGCCATCTCATAAGTTTGGCCCCCGGTTCATCGGCCCTTATAAGATCACCAGGGTTATCAATCCGGTGGCATTTCAGTTAGATCTGCCCCGTTCATTGGGTATCAATAAAACATTTCATTGTTCCCTTTTAAAACTGGCGGTTAGTAATCCTTCTTCCAGTGGAAGACCTTCTCCTCTTCTGATACGGGGTCAGAGGGAGTTTGTGGTTGAAAGGGTTCTTGACTCCAAGGTGGTTCGGGGTCGGCTGTCATTTTTGGTGCACTGGAAGGGGTATGGCTCTGAGGAGCGGTCGTGGGTGCGCAGTTGTGATCTTCATGCCCCCAGACTGATACGCTCTTTCTTCTCGCAGTTCCCCGATAAACCCGGTGGTAGGGGTTCTTTGACCCCTCGTCAGAGGGGGGGTACTGTTAGGATCTCCTGCTCTGTGCTGCCACGTCGCCATGGCAACCGGGAGGCAAGTGTTAGCGAAGTAACCTGAGCGCAGCTTATACTTCGGTCCGGGTTTTTACTGTGTAGTGGTTACAGGCTCTGTGCACGGCAGGGAATCCGGCACTGGTTTTGTGCTCACAGTCTGTGAGGTCTGAGTGGGGCGTGGACAGCACCTGCTATATAAACCATCCTCTCAGGCTAGGCAAATGCTGCTGAATCTTTGTTTGTTAGTCAGTTCCAGAGAGTTAGCTAGTACTGTGTGACTTTGTATTTACTTGTTGCTTACTGCGAATAGGCCTTGGGATTCGGTACTTCATTCTGCCAATCCGGACCTAGCAGTAAGACTGGAGTCAGTTGTTTGACCTGCTGGGGTTCTTTTGCTATTCTGTGAACCCAGCAGGTTTGCGGCTGTACTCTCAGACCTGCCTGCTTAATCCTCCCTCACTGTGCAGGGCGTCCAGGTGTCAGTTTAGTGGCAGTAAGCTGAACCTGTGCCCTGCAAGTGGGGGTTAGGATTGTGGATACTCTCCTTGTGTCTATATTTCTATCTCTGACCAAGGAGTTTATTCCCACACCCGTTGGTAACCCTTTGGGGTTTTTTCTGTTGCTCTTAGCAACATCATTTCAGGTGCTCCACATGTTAAATCACTACACATCGCTTCATTGTCCGCTCTATTCCATCTGAGCATTCCTGACACTAGGGAGACACCCAATTCCTGAGCCTTTGGGCTTCTCTGTTCACTTTGTGTTTATTAGTTATTGCCCAAAATAAAACTCCTAGAGGGGTTCCTGTCAGCCCATTACATCCACTCTCTATTCCGTCTAAGCCATGGACCCACATTTCCATGGATTTTGTGGTGGACTTGCCCAAATCCTCGGGGATGACAGCCATTTGGGTTGTCGTTGACAGGTTTTCGAAGATGGCGCATTTCGTTCCACTGGTTGGGTTGCCATCGGCCAGACGCCTGTCTGAGTTATTTATGCAGCATGTTGTGCGCCTCCACGGGTTGCCACTTGATGTGGTCTCTGACCGTGGATCCCAGTTTGTGGCCAAATTCTGGAGGGCATTTTGTTCCGATCTCCAGATTTCTGTGAGCTTGTCGTCAGGCTACCATCCACAGTCTAATGGGCAGACTGAGAGGGTGAACCAGTCCTTGGAGCAGTTCCTCAGGTGTTATGTCTCCAAGTGTCATACTGACTGGGTTGCTCATCTGTCCATGGCGGAGTTTGCCTATAACAACGCGGCTCACTCTGCTACAGGGATCTCTCCCTTCCTTTGTGTGTATGGGCATCATCCTAAGGCCAATTCTTTTGACCCCCTGGATTCCACGCCTGGTGGTTCCTCTGTTGTTTCGGTCCTTAGGGGTATTTGGAGGAAAGTGAAGAAAGCCCTTGGGGTATATTTACTAACATTCGTAATTCTCCCGATTTGGTGGGAGAATAATCACGAATGACATCGAAAGTGTAAAACTGCAACTTTTTGAATTTGTTACGACGGATTTACTAAGCTGTCGTATTCGGGTTTTTCTTTTGTTCCGATGTCGATGTCATTCGTGGTTTTTTTTCTTTTTTTCACGGCAGTGATTAGCAAAACACTGCCGACTTTTTAAAAATGAATCTCGGCCGGATCTGTGTGATCCGTGCTGGGTTTTTTTTTTTTTAAATTAAACAGTGTAAAATAAAAATAAAAAATTGCGTGGGGTCCCCCCTCCTAAGCATAACCAGCCTCGGGCTCTTTGAGCCGATCCTGGTTGCAGAAATATGGGGAAAAAAATGACAGGGGTTCCCCCATATTTAAGCAACCAGCATCGGGCTCTGCGCCTGGTCCTGGTTCCAAAAATACGGGGGACAAAAAGAGTAGGGGTCCCCCGTATTTTTAAAACCAGCACCGGGCTCCACTAGCTGGACAGATAATGCCACAGCCGGGGGTCACTTTTATATTGTGCCCTGCGGCCGTGGCATCAAAAATCCAACTAGTCACCCCTGGCCGGGGTACCCTGGGGGAGTGGGGACCCCTTCAATCAAGGGGTCCCCCCCCCAGCCACCCAAGGGCCAGGGGTGAAGCCCGAGGCTGTCCCCCCCCCATCCAATGGGCTGCGGATGGGGGGGCTGATAGCCTTTTGTGATAATGAAAAGATATTGTTTTTAGTAGCAGTACTACAAGGCCCAGCAAGCCTCCCCGCATGCTGGTACTTGGAGAACCACAAGTACCAGCATGCGGCGGAAAAACGGGCCCGCTGGTACCTGTAGTACTATTACTAAAAAAATACCCAAAAAAAGACAAGACACACACACCGTGAAAGTAAAGATTTATTACATACATGCACACAAACATACATACATACTTACCTTATGTTCACACGCAGGTCGGTCCTCTTCTCCAGTAGAATCCAAGGGGTACCTGTTGAATAAATTCTACTCACCAGATCAAGGGTCCCAGGGTCCTCGGGGCAACCATTTGTAATCCAGGTACTTGAATAAAATAACAAAACGGATACCCGAGCCACGAACTGAAAGGGGCCCCATGTTTTCACATGGGACTCCTTTCCCCGAATGCCAGAAACCCACTCTGACTTCTGTCTAAGTGGGTTTCTTCAGCCAATCAGGGAGCGCCACGTTGTCGCACTCTCCTGATCGGCTGTGTGCTCCTGTACTGAGTGACAGGCGGCACACGGCAGTGTTACAATGTAGCGCCTAAGCGCTCCATTGTAACCAATGGAGGGAACTTTCTGCCCTGCGGTTGACCTAAAGTGACGTCACCGCTGAGCAGAAAGTTCCCACCATTGGTTACAATGGAGCGCTTAGGCGCTACATTGTAACACTGCCGTGTGCCGCCTGTCACTCAGTACAGGAGCACACAGCCGATCAGGAGAGTGCTACCACGTGGCGCTCCCTGATTGGCTGAAGAAACCCACTTAGACAGAAGTCAGAGTGGGTTTCTGGCATTCGGGGAAAGGAGTCCCATGTGAAAACATGGGGCCCCTTTCAGTTCGTGGCTCGGGTATCCGTTTTGTTATTTTATTCAAGTACCTGGATTACAAATGGTTGCCCCTGGGACCCTGGATCTGGTGAGTAGAATTTATTCAACAGGTACCCCTTGGATTCTACTGGAGAAGAGGACCGACCTGCGTGTGAACATAAGGTAAGTATGTATGTATGTTTGTGTACATGTATGTAATAAATCTTTACTTTCACGGTGTGTGTGTCTTGTCTTTTTTTGGGTATTTTTTTAGTAATAGTACTACAGGTACCAGCGGGCCCGTTTTTCCGCCGCATGCTGGTACTTGTGGTTCTCCAAGTACCAGCATGCGGGGGAGGCTTGCTGGGCCTTGTAGTACTGCTACTAAAAACAATATCTTTTCATTATCACAAAAGGCTATCAGCCCCCCCATCCGCAGCCCATTGGATGGGGGGGGGGACAGCCTCGGGCTTCACCCCTGGCCCTTGGGTGGCTGGGGGGGGGACCCCTTGATTGAAGGGGACCCCACTCCCCCAGGGTACCCCGGCCAGGGGTGACTAGTTGGATTTTTGATGCCACGGCCGCAGGGCACTATATAAAAGTGACCCCCGGCTGTGGCATTATCTGTCCAGCTAGTGGAGCCCGGTGCTGGTTTTAAAAATACGGGGGACCCCTACTCTTTTTGTCCCCCGTATTTTTGGAACCAGGACCAGGCGCAGAGCCCGATGCTGGTTGCTTAAATATGGGGGAACCCCTGTCATTTTTTTCCCCATATTTCTGCAACCAGGATCGGCTCAAAGAGCCCGAGGCTGGTTATGCTTAGGAGGGGGGACCCCACGCAATTTTTTTTAAGAAAATAACCACTTTACCACCCCTTCCCACTGATATACATGCACGGATCTCATGGATCCCTGCATGCCTATACAATCACGGATTAAAAAAGCAGGTCTGTTTTTTTTAAGCACTTTTTTACGAGTTGTAATTTTTCACGGCAGTGTTTTTTTTTTTTTTGCTTTGCACTTCTTAGTAAATGACCGAGATTCATACTTAAACAGCCGCGTTTTGACCGATGGTGTATTCATTCGTGATTTTTTTCCTAGGACTTCCAAATATTACGAATGCCCTCATCACTGCCGTGATTTGAGTTTAGTAAATTACCGAGATGACACTTTGATGAAAAAACGGCATCTCGGTCAAAATCGGGACCTTAGTAAATTTACCCCCTTGTGTCTGTGTCATTAGTGACCAAAAGGGTTTTTGATAAGCGGAGAAGACCCTGCAGCTTCAAATTAGGAGACTTCGTCTGGTTGTCCACCAAGAATTTGAAGTTGAGACAGCCATCTCATAAGTTAGGCCCCCGGTTCATCGGCCCTTATAAGATCACCAGGGTTATCAATCCGGTGGCATTTCAGTTAGATCTGCCCCGTTCATTGGGTATCAATAAAACATTTCATTGTTCCCTTTTAAAACTGGCGATTAGTAATCCTTCTTCCAGTGGAAGACCTTCTCCTCTTCTGATATGGGGTCAGAGGGAGTTTGTGGTTGAAAGGGTTCTTGACTCCAAGATGGTTCGGGGTCGGCTGTCATTTTTGGTACACTGGAAGGGGTATGGCCCGGAGGAGCGGTCGTGGGTGCGCAGTTGTGATCTTCATGCCCCCAGACTGATACGCTCTTTCTTCTCGCATTTCCCCGATAAACCCGGTGGTAGGGGTTCTTTGACCCCTCGTCAGAGGGGGGGTACTGTTAGGATCTCCTGCTCTGTGCTGCCACGTCGCCATGGCAACCGGGAGGCAAGTGTTAGCGAAGTAACCTGAGCGCAGCTAATACTCCGTTCTGGGTTTTTACTGTGTAGTGGTTACAGGCTCTGTGCACGGCAGGGAATCCGGCGCTGGTTTTGTGCTCACAGTCTGTGAGGTTAGAGTGGGGCGTGGACAGCACCTGCTATATAAACCATCCTCTCAGGCTAGGCAAATGCTGCTGAATCTTTGTTTGTTAGTCAGTTCCAGAGAGTTAGCTAGTACTGTGTGACTTTGTATTTACTTGTTGCTTACTGCGAATAGGCCTTGGGATTCGGTACTTCATTCTGCCAATCCGGACCTAGCAGTAAGACTGAAGTCAGTTGTTTGACCTGCTGGGGTTCTTTTGCTATTCTGTGAACCCAGCAGGTTTGCGGCTGTACTCTCAGACCTGCTTGCTTAATCCTCCCTCACTGTGCAGGGCGTCCAGGTGTCAGTTTAGTGGCAGTAAGCTGAACCTGTGCCCTGCAAGTGGGGGTTAGGATTGTGGATACTCTCCTTGTGTCTATATTTCTTTCTCTGACCAAGGAGTTTATTCCCACACCCGTTGGTAACTCTTTGGGGTTTTTTCTGTTGCTCTTAGCAACATCATTTCAGGTGCTCCACATGTTAAATCACTACACCTCGCTTCATTGTCCGCTCTATTCCATCTGAGCACTCCTGACACTAGGGAGACACCCAATTCCTGAGCCTTTGGGCTTCTCCGTTCACTTTGTGTTTATTAGTTATTCCATCACCTCCTGTGTATGTTATGTTATACTGTCTGTGTCACGATCCGGGTATCTGGACGCCATTACTTACCCTTCAGATGCCTCCTAAGGCGGGCTCAGCGTTCCAGGACCGGATTCCGCTGTTCCTGAGTTTCCACATGCAGAGTGGTCCTTTCATCAGCCGCGGCCTCCGCTGTGCCCGCGTGGTTAAATGTGCATCTATCAGCCTGGCGTCTCCTGTCTCCGGTGGCCGGCGCCGCCATTACTGTTTCCCAGACCACATGGATTACAAACCAAACTTCCCTCCAAGTGTCTGCATGGGCGCAGCCATCTTGGATTCTGTCATCTGATCATTTCCACCAATCTGCTGTCTGTGTTGTTGATTTGCATAATTGCCTAGCCAACCCCTTCCTTGCTGCAGGTATAAGTAAGCTGTACCTGAGCAAGGAAGACGTCAGTGCTTTGGTTGTCAAACCTAGTTCCTGTTTGTCTCTCTTCTATGATTGTCTTCCAGGTTCCAGCTCCTGTCTCAAGACTTCCACCATAGAGACCCGCACCAGCATTCCACCTGCGGTGTAGCCTGACTCTCCAATCCATTGTGGATTCATCTGTTTCCAGCTACAACACTACCTGCTTCCAGCCTCAGCTTCCAGCAGAGTACAGCTTCCCTTAAAGGGCCGGTGTCCTTTCTACACTTTACCACTCTCCACCGGAATTATTATTTCTCCGCTCTCAAGTTCTACATTTCAGTTCACATTTCATCGCTCCCAAAGTTCATTTATTATTTAACTGGTTCCAGCCAGTATCCACTCCGTGCTAACAACAGTCTGGTTCCAGCCAGTATCCACAGCAGCTGTTTTACCTTCAGCAACCCAGCTCTTCCTGGAACACCAGCTGGTACAATCCTGGGTTATCTCCATTACTACAGCCGGGCCTGGTAAGGACTTTCCATCTAGAAGATCATAAGAACTATCTCACACTACCAGTGCCCTGTGGCTCCTGCCATGCTGTAGTACTCAGGAACTGTATTTATTCTTTGCTGACTTTTACGTTTTCTTTTATTGCTGCTGTGATGCGGAGTTGTCATAATAAACATCATTGACTTTTATCTAAGTTGTCGTGGTCACGCCTTCGGGCAGTTATTATTCATGTTACTTACATGTCCAGGGGTCTGATACAACCTCCCAGGTTCCGGTACATCTCAGCCCCTACAACTGAGGCTGCCTCCCGTCAGCTCAGGCCCTCAGTTGTGACAGTAAGCACTGACCTAATGAATCCAGCCGGAGACCAGGATCAAGCGGCCAGGCCGATGCAAGAACTGGCAGCCCGACTAGAACATCAGGAGGCTGCACAGGGCCACATCATCCGCTGTCTCCAGGATCTCTCTACTCGGCTGGATGGGATTCAGACAACTCTCCGTGGATCAGGCGCGTCTGGTGCGTCAACCACAGTGACTCCAGCTATAACCCCACCCACCTTACCCATTTCTGCTCCACGTCTTCATCTTCCAACGCCAGCAAAATTTGACGGATCTCCAAGATTCTGCAGGGGATTTCTCAACCAGTGTGAGATTCAGTTTGAGCTACAACCTGGCAATTTTCCCAGTGACCGTACAAAAATTGCCTACATTATTTCTCTTCTCAGTGGCTCAGCCCTTGATTGGGCATCACCGTTATGGGAGAGGTCCGACACCCTGCTATCTTCTTACACTGCATTTGTGTCAACATTCAGGCGCATCTTCGACGAGCCAGGCCGGGTAACTTCAGCTTCGTCTGAGATTCTCCGTTTACGCCAGGAATCACGTACTGTAGGACAATATCTTATACAGTTCCAGATCCTGGCATCCGAACTGGCATGGAACGACGAGGCCCTGTATGCTGCATTCTGGCATGGTTTATCCGAGCGTATTAAAGATGAGTTAGCTACCAGAGACTTACCCTCCAAGTTAGATGAGCTAATCTCACTTTGTACGAAAGTTGACTTACGTTTCAGAGAGAGAGCAACTGAGCGTGGAAGATCATCTGCTCCAAAATCTTCTACTCCTCCTCCTCGCCAACTGTCACCAACTACAGATGAACCCATGCAAATTGGCCATTCCCGTTTAACTCCTGCTGAGCGCCGAAGACGTCTCTCCGAGTTTCTCTGTCTGTATTGTGCAGCTCCGTCTCACACCATTAATGCCTGTCCCAAACGTCCGGGAAACTCCAAATCCTAGCTCGCCAAGGAGAGGGCCGGCTAGGAGTAATGATCTCCTCTCCATCTCCTCAAGATTGTAACCTCCCAGTCTCGCTTCAAGTTGCTCAACGTTATCAGAACGTCATTGCCCTCCTGGATTCCGGAGCAGCTGGGAACTTTATTACTGAAGCCTATGTTAAACGGTGGTCCCTACCCACCGAGAGACTTCCTTCGTCCTTTTCCTTAACTGCTGTGGATGGCAGTAAAATTTTTGATACAGTTATTTCTCTAAGGACTCTACCAGTTCGTCTGAGAGTGGGAGTTCTTCATTCCGAACTTATTTCATTTTTAGTGATTCCAAGAGCCACACATCCTGTGGTCCTGGGCCTTCCATGGCTCCGTCTTCACAATCCTACAATTGATTGGACGACTACGCAAATCCTGGCATGGGGTTCCTCCTGTACTAAGACATGTTTGTTTAAAGTGTTGCCTGTCTGTTCTTCCTCCCCCAGGTCGTCTGATGTTCCACCTCCTCCATATCAAGATTTCACGGATGTGTTCAGTAAAGCTTCTGCTGATATCCTTCCTCCTCATAGAGAATGGGACTGCCCGATTGATCTCGTTCCAGGGAAGGTTCCACCTCGAGGCCGAACTTATCCGTTGTCTCTCCCCGAGACACATTCTATGGAGGAATACATTAAAGAGAACCTAGCAAAGGGGTTCATTCGACCTTCTTCTTCTCCAGCCGGCGCAGGCTTCTTTTTTGTAAAGAAGAAAGATGGTGGTCTGCGGCCGTGCATCGACTACAGAGGTTTGAACGACATTACCATCAAGAACCGCTATCCTTTACCCCTGATTACTGAGCTCTTTGACAGAGTTAGCGGAGCTACCATCTTTACAAAGCTGGACCTGAGAGGTGCATACAATCTCATCCGGATCCGTGAGGGTGACGAGTGGAAGACCGCATTTAACACCCGTGACGGACATTATGAGTACCTCGTCATGCCCTTCGGATTGAGCAATGCTCCAGCTGTCTTCCAGCATTTCGTCAATGAGATCTTCAGAGACATTCTATACCGTCATGTCGTGGTCTATCTAGATGATATCCTCATTTTTGCCAACGATTTAGAGGAACATCGTTTCTGGGTAAAGGAGGTTCTGTCCCGTCTCCGTGTCAATCATCTCTACTGCAAATTAGAGAAATGCGTCTTTGAAGTCAAGTCCATTCCGTTTCTAGGGTACATTGTGTCCGGTTCCGGACTAGAGATGGATCCTGAGAAACTACAAGCAATCCAGAATTGGCCGGTACCCTTAACCCTCAAAGGGGTCCAGAGGTTCTTAGGGTTCGCCAATTATTACCGAAAGTTTATACGAGACTTTTCCACCATTGTGGCGCCTATTACTGCTTTCACCAAGAAGGGTGCTAACCCGTCCAAGTGGTCTGAAGAAGCCATGCAAGCTTTTCATCTTTTAAAACAGAGGTTCATCTCTGCACCTGTCCTGAAACAGCCTGACATCGACTCTCCTTTCATCTTAGAGGTGGATGCCTCCTCCGTTGGAGTAGGAGCGGTGTTATCTCAGAGGGCTAAAGATGGTCATTTACATCCTTGCAGTTTCTTCTCACGGAAGTTCTCCCCAGCGGAGCGCAACTATGCCATTGGCGACCAGGAGTTGCTAGCCATCAAGCTCGCTCTAGAGGAGTGGAGATATCTGTTGGAGGGAGCTTCTCATTCAATCACCATCCTTACAGACCACAAGAACCTTCTATATCTAAAAGGCGCACAATGTCTCAACCCTCGTCAGGCCAGATGGGCACTTTTCTTTTCCAGGTTCGACTTTAAACTCCAGTTCTGTCCGGGCTCTCAGAATCGCAAGGCCGATGCCCTTTCCCGCTCATGGGAGCAAGAAAATGAGTCAGAGTCTTCAGACAAGCATCCTATTATAAATCCGTTGGCATTCTCCACGGTAGGGATGGACTCTACGCCCCCATCAGGGAAAAGTTTTGTGAAGCCGACACTAAGGAAGAAGCTCATGCATTGGGCCCATGCTTCCTGTTTTGCCGGACATACAGGTATCCAAAAAACCCTGGAGTTTATCTCTAGGTCCTATTGGTGGCCAACTCTGAAAAAGGACGTTTTGGAGTTTATTGCATCTTGCCCAAAGTGTGCTCAACATAAAGTATCCCGCCAGTCGCCTGCGGGGCAACTGGTTCCACTATCTGTTCCCCGTCGACCATGGACCCATTTGTCGATGGATTTTATTACAGATTTGCCCATGTGCAACAAGTTCAATACCATCTGGGTGGTAGTTGACCGGTTCACCAAGATGGCACACTTCATTCCTCTCACCGGTCTTCCGTCAGCTTCCAAGTTGGCTCAAGTATTCATACAAGAGATCTTCCGACTCCACGGTCTTCCAGAAGAAATTATCTCAGATCGAGGAGTTCAATTCACAGCCAAATTCTGGCGAAGTTTATGTCAAGTCCTCCAAGTCAAGTTAAAGTTTTCCACGGCTTACCATCCTCAGACCAATGGTCAAACTGAGAGGGTGAATCAGGACTTGGAGGCCTTCCTCCGCATCTATGTGTCCTCCTCTCAAGATGACTGGGTTCAATTACTTCCCTGGGCCGAGTTCTGTCATAACAACCAGTATCATTCTTCATCTTCCTCAACACCATTCTTCACCAACTTTGGATTCCACCCTAAAGTCCCTGAGTTCCAACCGCTTCCAGCAACTTCTGTTCCCGCAGTGGATATCACCTTGCATCAGTTTGCCAATATCTGGAAGAGCGTACGATCAGCTCTGCTCAAGGCATCGTTCAGGTACAAGAAGTTTGCGGATAAGAAGCGTCGAGCAGTTCCCGCTCTCAAGGTGGGTGATCGGGTATGGTTATCCACGAAGAATTTGAGGTTAAGAGTTCCCAGTATGAAGTTTGCACCTCGCTACATCGGTCCTTTTAAAATTGATCAAGTCATCAATCCTGTTGCTTACAGACTCCAGTTACCTCCCTTCTTAAAAATACCCAGGACATTCCATGTTTCCCTGTTGAAACCGCTAATCTTGAATCGGTTTCATTCCTCACTTCCACCAACTCCGAAAGTCCAAACTCAACGAGGCGTTGAGTATGAAGTGGCCAAGATCCTGGACTCACGTCACCGTTACGGTCAACTTCAGTATCTCATTGACTGGAAGGGCTATGGTCCTGAAGAACGCTCTTGGACCAATGCCTCTGACGTCCATGCTCCTGCCTTGGTCCGAAATTTCCACGCAAAGTTTCCTTTAAAGCCTAAGAAGTGTCCTGGGGCCACTCCTAAAGGGGGGGGTGCTGTCACGATCCGGGTATCTGGACGCCATTACTTACCCTTCAGATGCCTCCTAAGGCGGGCTCAGCGTTCCAGGACCGGATTCCGCTGTTCCTGAGTTTCCACATGCAGAGTGGTCCTTTCATCAGCCGCGGCCTCCGCTGTGCCCGCGTGGTTAAATGTGCATCTATCAGCCTGGCGTCTCCTGTCTCCGGTGGCCGGCGCCGCCATTACTGTTTCCCAGACCACATGGATTACAAACCAAACTTCCCTCCAAGTGTCTGCATGGGCGCAGCCATCTTGGATTCTGTCATCTGATCATTTCCACCAATCTGCTGTCTGTGTTGTTGATTTGCATAATTGCCTAGCCAACCCCTTCCTTGCTGCAGGTATAAGTAAGCTGTACCTGAGCAAGGAAGACGTCAGTGCTTTGGTTGTCAAACCTAGTTCCTGTTTGTCTCTCTTCTATGATTGTCTTCCAGGTTCCAGCTCCTGTCTCAAGACTTCCACCATAGAGACCCGCACCAGCATTCCACCTGCGGTGTAGCCTGACTCTCCAATCCATTGTGGATTCATCTGTTTCCAGCTACAACACTACCTGCTTCCAGCCTCAGCTTCCAGCAGAGTACAGCTTCCCTTAAAGGGCCGGTGTCCTTTCTACACTTTACCACTCTCCACCGGAATTATTATTTCTCCGCTCTCAAGTTCTACATTTCAGTTCACATTTCATCGCTCCCAAAGTTCATTTATTATTTAACTGGTTCCAGCCAGTATCCACTCCGTGCTAACAACAGTCTGGTTCCAGCCAGTATCCACAGCAGCTGTTTTACCTTCAGCAACCCAGCTCTTCCTGGAACACCAGCTGGTACAATCCTGGGTTATCTCCATTACTACAGCCGGGCCTGGTAAGGACTTTCCATCTAGAAGATCATAAGAACTATCTCACACTACCAGTGCCCTGTGGCTCCTGCCATGCTGTAGTACTCAGGAACTGTATTTATTCTTTGCTGACTTTTACGTTTTCTTTTATTGCTGCTGTGATGCGGAGTTGTCATAATAAACATCATTGACTTTTATCTAAGTTGTCGTGGTCACGCCTTCGGGCAGTTATTATTCATGTTACTTACATGTCCAGGGGTCTGATACAACCTCCCAGGTTCCGGTACATCTCAGCCCCTACAACTGAGGCTGCCTCCCGTCAGCTCAGGCCCTCAGTTGTGACAGTCTGTGAGTTCGTTTGCTTCGCTTCCCTCTCTGTTCATACACCGGTATACTCCTGTTAGCACTGGTGTGCGTAACAATAAGGGGCATGAGAATCAGACTGATGGCACATTAGGGGCATGAGAATCAGTCTGATGGCACATAAGGGGTATGTGAATCAGTCTGATGGCACATAAGGGGCATGAGAATCAGTCTGATGGCACATAAGGGACATGAGAATCAGTCTGATGGCACATAAGGGGTATGTGAATCAGTCTGATGGCACATAAGGGGCATGAGAATCAGTCTGATGGCACATAAGGGGCATGAGAATCAGTCTGATGGCACATAAGGGGTATGTGAATCAGTCTGATGGCACATAAGGGGCATGAGAATCAGTCTGATGGCACATAAGGGGCATGAGAATCAGTCTGATGGCATATAAGGGGTATGTGAATCAGTCTGATGGCACATAAGGGGTATGTGAATCAGTCTGATGGCACATAAGGGGCATGAGAATCAGTCTGATGGCACATAAGGGGTATGTGAATCAGTCTGATGGCACATAAAGGGTATGTGAATCAGTCTGATGGCACATAAGGGGCATGTGAATCAGTCTGATGGCACATAAGGGGTATGAGAATCAGTCTGATGGCACATAAGGGGCATTTGGGGGTCTCATAGCATTTAAGGGAATGTAGAGGGATCTGTTGGTTTAAAAAGTGCATCTGGCGGGGTCTGATGGCATATAAGGGGCATATAAAAAGGGTCTGATGGCATAAAAAGGCGTGTCATAGAGTCTCATGACATAAAAGGGACATATCATGGATCCTTATGCTGTACTTGCTGGCGTTCCGTCTGCTGCTTTTGTGCCATTTATTTAATTGCAGTGTTTGTGCCTACAGATGGGTCCACCTACATCTAGCTTTCCTGCACGTTAAACAGTCTTTCTAGTCACGCCATGACCTGGCGTGACTTGGTGGCGCAGAGCGTCTTTTCGTGTGACTTTTTGCATTAAAATGCATCTTATTCGCATAACGATACAAATAGGACGCACAAGCAGCTTTTGCTTTTAAAATTATATGCGGCATGCCTATATTCTATATTCTGTGTGCGTCTGTGGCTGTATCTGCATACAAAATGGTACGTTACAGTGTCAGTGACTATTTTCCTAGAAAACACTATAATGTAGCATTTCATATGCAGATACAGGTGCAGTCACACACAGAGTATACACATGCCGCATAGCATTTTAATTAGCAGAGTCTGCTTGTGCGTCTTATTTGCATAGCGATGCAAATAAAAATAAGAATTTACTCACCGGTAATTCTATTTCTTGTAGTCCGTAGTGGATGCTGGGTACTCCGTAAGGACCATGGGGATTATACCAAAGCTCCCAAACGGGCGGGAGAGTGCGGATGACTCTGCAGCACCGCATGAGCAAACTCAAGGTCCTCCTCAGCCAGGGTATCAAACTTGTAGAATTTTGCAAACGTGTTTGACCCCGACCAGGTAGCAGCTCGGCAAAGTTGTAAAGCCGAGACCCCTTGGGCAGCCGCCCAAGAAGAGCCCCCTTCCTCGTGGAATGGGCTTTTACTGATTTAGGATGCGGCAGTCCAGCCGCAGAATGTGCAAGTTGAATCGTGCTACAGATCCAGCGAGCAATAGTCTGCTTAGAAGCAGGAGCACCCAGCTTGTTGGGTGCATGCAGGATAACAGCGAGTCAGTATTTCTGACTCTAGCCGTCCTGGAAACATAGATTTTCACGGCCCGGACTACATCCAGCAACTTGGAGGCCTCCAAGTCCCGAGTAGCCGCAGGCACCACAATAGGTTGGTTCAAATGAAACGCTGATACCACCGTAGGGAGAAATTGGGGACGAATCCTCAATTCTGCCCTGTCCCTATGGAAGATCAGATAAGGGCTTTCACATGACAAAGCCGCCAATTCTGACACACGCCTAGCCGAAGCCAAGGCCAAATATATATATATATATATGACCACCTTCCACGTGAGATACTTCAACTCCATGTTCTGAAGTGGCTCAAAACAATGTGATTTCAGGAAATCCAACACTACGTTGAGATCCCAAGGTGCCACTGGAGGCACAAAAGGGGGCTAAATCTGCAGCACTCCCTTAACACCGTCTGAAATTCAGGCAGCGTCTTTCCTAGCCTTTAACAGCATAGGAATCACTTCATCTGGAACGCCCTTTTCCGTTAGGATCCGGCGTTCAACCGCCAAGCCTTCAAACGCAGCCGCGGTAAGTCTTGGAACAGACAGGGCCCCTGCAGTAACAGGTCCTGTCTGAGAGACAGAGGCCATGGGTCCTCCAAGATAATTTCTTGTAGTTCTGGGTACCAAGTTCTTCTTGGCCAATCCGGAACTACGAGTATAGTTCTTACTCCTCTTTTACTTACTATCCTCAGTACCTTGGGTATGAGAGGAAGAGGAGGGAACACATCAACCGACAGGTACACCCACGGTGTCACTAGTGCGTCCACAGCTATCGCCTGAGGGTCTCTTGACCTGGCGCAATACTTTTTTTAGCTTTTTGTTGAGGCGGGACGCCATCATGTCCACCTGTGGCCGTTCCCAACGGTTCACAATCTGCGTGAAGACTTCTGGATGAAGTCCCCACTCTCCCGGGTGGAGGTCGTGCCTGCTGAGGAAGTCTGCTTCCTAGATTTCCACACCCGGAATGAACACTGCTGACAGTGTTAGCATGTGATACTCCGCCCATCGGAGAATCCTTGTGGCTTCTGCCAACGCCATCCTGCTTCTTGTGCCGCCTTGTCGGTTTACATGGGCGACAGCCGTGATGTTGTCTGACTGAATCAGCACCGGCTGGTTTTGAAGCAGGGGTTCTGCTTACCTTAGGGCATTGTAAATGGCCCTTAGGTCCAGAATATTTATGTGTAGGGAAGTCTCCTGACTCGACCATAGTCCTTGGAAATTTCTTCCCTGAGTGACTGCTCCCCAACCTCGGAGGCTTGCATCCGTGGTCACCAGGACCCAGTCCTGAATGCCGAATCTGCTGCCCTCGAGAAGATGAGCACTCTGCAGCCACCACAGCAGAGACACCCTGGCCCTCGGGGACAGGGTGATCAGCCGATGCATCTGAAGATGCGATCCTCACTTGTCTAACAGGTCCCACTGAAAGTTCCTTGCATGGAACCTGCCGAAGGGAATTGCTTCGTAAGAAGCTACCATCTTTTCCAGGACTCGCGTGCAATGATGCACCGACACCTGTTTTGGTTTCAGGAGGTCTCTGACCAGAGATGACAACTCCTTGGCCTTCTCCTCTGGGAGAAACACCTTCTTCTGTTCTGTGTCCAGAAACATGCCCAATATCAGCAGACGCGTCGTAGGAACCAGCTGCGACTTTGGGATATTCAGAATCCAGCCGTGCTGTTGTAGCACTTCCTGAGATAGTGCTACTCCGATCAACGACTGCTTCTTGGACCTCGCCTTTATAAGGAGATCGTCCAAGTACGGGATAAATATAACTCCCTTCTTTCGAAGGAGTATCATCATTTTGGCCATTACCTTGGAACACACCCTCGGTGCCGTGGACAGACCAAACGGCAACGTCTGGAATTGGTAATGGCAGTTCTGTACCACAACCTTGAGGTACTCCTGGTGAGGTGGGTAAATGGGGACATGTAGGTAAGCATCCATGATGTCCAGTGATACCATGCAATCCCCCTCTTCCAGGCTTGCAATAACCGCCCTGAGCGATTCCATTTTGAACTTGAACTTCCTTATATAAGTGTTCAAGGATTTCAAATTTAGAATGGGTCTCACCGAACCGTCTGGTTTCGGTACCACAAACATTGTGGAATAGTAACCCCGTCTCTGTTGAAGGAGGGGAACTTTTATTATCACCTGCTGGAGGTACAGCTTGTGAATTGCTGCCAGTACTACCTCCCTGTCCTGGGGAGTAGCTGGCAAGGCTGATTTGAGGTAACGGCGAGGGCGAGACGCCTCGAATTCCAGCTTGTATCCCTGAGATACTACTTGTAGAACCCAGAGATCCACCTGTAAGCGAACCCACTGGTCGCTGAAGGTCCGGAGACACGCCCCCACCGCACCTGGCTCCGTCTGTGGAGCCCCAGCGTCATGCGGTGGACGTAGTAGAAGCAGGGGAGGATTTTGTTCCTGGGAACCGGCTGTCTGGTGCAGCTTTTTCCCTCTCCCCCTGCCTCTGGGCAGAAAGGAAGCACCTTTGATACGGTGCTTTCTTAGGTTGTGAGGGAGCCTGAGGTAAAAATGTCGATTTCCCAGCTGTTGCTGTGGATACGAGGTCCGAGAAACCATCCCCAAACAATTCCTCACCCTTATAAGGCAAAACCTCCATGTGTCTTTTAGAATCAGCATCACCTGTCCACTGCCGGGTCCATAATACCCTCCTGGCAGAAATGGACATTGCATTAATTCTAGATGCCAGCCGGCAAATATCCCTCTGTGCATCCCTCATATATAAGACGACGTCTTTAATATGCTCTATGGTTAGCAAAATAGCATCCCTGTCGAGGGTATCAATATTATCTGACAGGGTATCAGACCATGCTGCAGCAGCACTACACATCCATGCTGAAGCAATTGCAGGTCTCAGTATAGTACCTGAGTGTGTATATACAGACTTCAGGATAGCCTCCTGCTTTCTATCAGCAGGCTCCTTCAAGGTGGCCGTATCCTGAGACGGCAGTGCCACCTTTTTTGACAAGCGTGTGAGTGCCTTATCCACCCTAGGAGATATCTCCCAACGTGACCTATCCTCTGGCGGGAAAGGGTACGCCATCAGTAACTTTTTAGAAATTACCAGTTTCTTATCGGGGGAACCCCACGCTTCTTCACACACTTCATTCAACTCATCTGATGGGGGAAAAAACACTGGCTGCTTTTTCTCCCCAAACATAATACCCTTTTTAGTGGTACCAGGGTTAATGTCAGAAATGTGTAACACATTTTTCATTGCCGTAATCATGCAACGGATGCCCCTTGTGGATTGTGTATATGTCTCATCCTCGTCGACACTGGAGTCAGACTCCGTGTCAACATCTGTGTCTGCCATCTGAGGTAGCGGGCGTTTGTGAGCCCCTGATGGTCTTTGAGACGCCTGGGCAGGCACGGGCTGAGAAGCCGGCTGTCCCACGGCTGTTACGTCATCCAGCCTTTTATGTAAGGAGTTGACACTGTCGGTTAATACCTTCCACATATCCACCCACTCTGGTGTCGGCCCCGCAGGGGGTGACATCACACTTATCGGCACCTGCTCCGCCTCCACATAAGCCTCCTTATCAAACATGTCGACACAGCCGTACCGACACAACGCACACACACAGGGAATGCTCTGACTGAGGACAGGACCCCACCAAGTCCTTTGGGGAGACAGAGAGAGAGTATGCCAGCACACACCACAGCGCTATATAAACAGGGATTTACACTAATACAGAAAGTGATTTTCCCTATAGCAGCTATACAATACAGTTTTGCGCCTAAATTTAGTGCCCCCCCCTCTCTTTTTTACCCTTTGAGCCTGGAAACTGCAGGGGAGAGCCTGGGGAGCTGTCTTCCAGCGGAGCTGTGAAGAGGAAATGGCGCCAGTGTGCTGAGGGAGATAGTTCCGCCCCTTTTTCGTCGGGCTTCTCCCGCTCTTATATTAATATTATGGCAGGTGATTTTTTGCACATATATAGTTTATTAGACTATATTATGTGCTTTTTGCCAAAGTAAGGTACTCTAATTGCAGCCCAGGGCGCCCCCCCCAGCGCCCTGCACCCATCAGTGACCGGAGTATGTGGTGTGCATAGGGAGCAATGGCGCACAGCTGCAGTGCTGTGCGCTACCTTAATGAAGACCGGAGTCTTCAGCCGCCGATTTTCAGGATGTTCTTCTTGCTTCTGGCTCTGCAAGGGGGACGGCGGCGCGGTTCCGGGACCAGACGATCGAGGCTGGGCCTGTGTTCGATTCCCCTGGAGCTAATGGTGTCCAGTAGCCTAAGAAGCCCAAGCTAGCTGCAAGCAGGTAGGTTCGCTTCTCTCCCCTCGTAGCAGTGAGTCTGTTGCCAGCAGATCTCACTGAAAATAAAAAACCTAATAAATACTTTCTTTTCTAGAAGCTCAGGAGAGCCCCTAGTGTGCAACCAGCTCGAGCCGGGCACAGGTTCTAACTGAGGTCTGGAGGAGGGGCATAGAGGGAGGAGCCAGTGCACACCAGATAGTACCTAATCTTTCTTTTAGAGTGCCCAGTCTCCTGCGGAGCCCGTCTATTCCCCATGGTCCTTACGGAGTACCCAGCATCCACTAGGACGTCAGAGAAACACATTTCATAAAAAAAAACCTGTGCATCTTCCCACTGCATGGCATATTGAGGCAAGACGTATGAGGACAAGTGTACATCCGTGGAGAATTCTTTGCGTTTGCCCTTTGTTGACTTACGCCTATGGAGGTCATTCCGAGTTGATCGCTAGCTGAATTCGTTCGTTGTGCAGCGATGAGGCAAAAAAATGGCACTTCTGCGCATGCGGCGCAATGCGCACGCGCGACGTATTATTACAACGAACGATGTAGTTTCGCACAGGGTCTAGCGAAGCATTTCAGTCGCACTGCTGACCGCAGAGTGATTGGCATGAAGTGGGCGTTTCTGGGTGTCAACTGACCATTTTCAGGGAGTGTTCGGAAAAACGCAGGTGTGCCAGGAAAAACACCGGCGTGGCTGGGCGAACGCAGGGCGTGTTTGTGACGTCAAAACAGGAACTGAACAGTCTGAAAATGATCGCAAGCGCTAAGTAGGTATTGAGCTACTCTAAAACTGCATAAAAAACGTTGGCGCCGCTCTGCGATCCTTTCGTTCGCACTTCTGCTAAGCTAAAATACACTCCCAGTGGGCGGCGGCATCGCGTTTGCACGGCTGCTAAAAACTGCTAGCGAGAGATCAACTCGGAATGACCCCCTATGTTCATTCTTATGGTGTGTCAGTCTAGCGCGGCAAGTCACTGACTCTCTCTTTTACATTTTTCTTGTACTGAAATTCTGCAATTGCTTGAGAAAATGTCTTCATGAACATAAGCCCTCATCATCATCATAGTCTGATCCCTAAATTGTACCAATCAAACGCATGCAAACAAAACACAAGGACAATCCTAAAATAACACACATACAAAGCAGGATTAATAACCAATGGGTACATTTTCAATAGTTTCATTTACATCATCCTCATACAGTTAAAAGCTGGATCTAGTCTGTGAACAGCTCATTTTTGGTAATGCCACTCTATGGGGTCTTCTTCTTACACAGTACTATCCCATCTCTCCAGATGATGGTCCTTCATGTCCCTGTCTGATACTGCCCAAAGAAGTAAAGATTCATCCTTGTTCCATCTCTCCACCATTCAACACGGGGCAAAACTAAATGCTTTTCATCATCATCATCATCATCATCATCATCATCATCAATCATCATCATCCCTTTATTGCAGTGATGGGAAGTAGGAGGACCTGGTGCCGTGTGGTGCCCTCTAAACCCCCTTCTGCTTCGTTAGTTTCAGCGTGTATGCTTGTGCAGTAATCCTGCTGATATATTGTTACAGATTACTTTCTCATTCTTTTATTAATTAGTAGTGTTTCCCTGTGGCTTTGCTTGCGTGGATATCTGTTATTGCTCAGCAGAACTAATTTTACAAAGACAGTAGTGCCATTTAATATTGGGATGTATATTTTATTTTGTACACATTGATCACAACATTTCTTTGTAATCCTTGGGGCTACTAACTCATGAGCAAGCCACGTAAAGCTGCCCAGGGGAGAAGCAGCTGGTCCTGAGGTCTATGCCTGCAGCCCTGTGCATTTGCCCCGTGCGTTGATCGGTATAGCGAAGCAGACGCTTACAGGAAACTGCTAGTGCTTGACTTAAAAAGGAAAATTTGGGGAAGGAGGGGGGATAAGGGGTGTAATAAACACGTTAGAATATCTGCCTCATTAAGGTTCCTCTGCAGAGCAGTCACTTTAAGTTGGGTTCCATTGCATAACTTGGCCGGAGTCAAATGATGGGATTGACAGGAGGTGGGTGTTCAGAGGCGGCGACGAGGCGTGTTGTGGCCGTATTGGGGGCAGCCGGCTGACGTTGCCACGTTTTTTGCGATGGCTGCATCAAAGGCCTGGCTGAGTATACGGGGTGTCTACCTCTATTTCCCGATTTCTGCGGTATGACCACATATTAAATGCGATCGCAACGCAGGGTGGCACTAAACATGCTGGGTGGCCTCGCCCTGCGCTAGGCGGCCTCCAGCACGTGATTTTAAAGAATTGCAGTTTTGCGATTTTAGCAAAACTGCTACTGGGTCTGAATAACCCCTAGGTCACTAAAATATCCAATACTGAAAACACGACCCAAATTCATCCAGCAGTTTGCCAGAATGTACAGACAGACACACACACACACACAAACACACACACACACACACACACACACACACACACACACACACACACACACACACACACACACACACACACACACACACACACAGTCTCCATAGTCTATAAATAGTCCCTAGAAGTATACTATATTTCTCAAAAACAAAATTGCTATGTACAGACACAACTCTTACCATTTTATTATATATATATAGAGACGCTGATATCTCTTATTGCTGGGTTTAGGTGCAATGTATGGCCTATATGCGGGTTACAGGGCCGCACAGTGCAGTCCCTGAAGCATACTTACCTACTTTGCTGCCCCCTCCTCCGGGAGGAGGCAGCATTGTAGGTGCATGGGGGCGTGGCCGGCAGCAGGATGGACGGTCCGGGGGCGTGGCCAACAGGATAGTGGACCATCCGGGGGCGTGGTATGAGAATTGCGTCATCGTGGCTCCGCCCCCCGCTATGCAGTGCCGAAAAAAAGAGGCGCTGTATAGTGGGGGACGGAGCTACGATGACGCGATTCAGCGCGAATCGCATCATTGGACCCCCTCGGACCGCCCACTTGTTCTCTGCTGCGGGCGGCCGAGGAGGGTCGTGGAGGGGCAGCACGGAAAGCGGGAGGCTTGCCCACCTTTCCGGGGGGCCGGGAGGGCCGCACGATTTTCGGGAGCCTCGCGGCCATTCCGGGATGGTAGATAAGTATGCCCTGAAGTGAATCATATTGCCCATCACCGCTCTTTGATACTCAGGGGCTGGCTGGGCAGGGGGGCAGTACAATTGAAGTGTTCCAGGGCCAGCCAGTCCCTGTTGATACTGCATTCCCATCATCCTCACATTGCTGCGAATAGTCTTGGACACGTAATTGTAATTTCGCACATACAGTACTTTGTCGCCACTATTACTAAGACTGTCCCGCAGTCTGCAGAAGTGTTACTAAATCCGGCTCGCTGTCAGGATTAATAACGCAGGTGATAGAGATTTACTAGTTTAATTATCATATTTCTGAGTCATCCATATGGGCCAGCTAATCCATAATTCATTCCTGTCCAAGCTTGCCGTCCCTCTAGACAAAGTATCTGACAATCAATAGAAGCTGACGGGGAATTGCAGCTTCAGAATGGGAAAAACTTTTACCATAGCTGGACCAGAGAATAGCCAAACCTGTGCATATTGCAGAAATAACACCCGGGGTGTTTGTACGGCGCTGCAGCTAATAGCGCTAATGACAGAGGCAGAAAGTCGCCCATTATCTAGGTGGCGCTACTCGTACAGCCCTGGTTATAGCATTGCGTGGATTTTTGTTTTGACAATTATGATGATGATAATAAATAAAAAATAATGTTTTTTTTAAATTGGTAACACAGCCATAACAAAGACACCACATACAGGCCCTCATTCCGAGTTGTTCGCTCGCTAGCTGCTTTTAGCAGCATTGCGCACGCTAAGCCGCCGCCTACTGGGAGTGTATCTTAGCATAGCAGAATTGCGAACGAAAGATTAGCAGAATTGCGAATAGAAATTTCTTAGCAGTTTCTGAGTAGCTCCACACTTACTCACAAATAGCGATCAGTTCAGTCAGTTTCGTTCCTGGTTTGACGTCACAAACACACCCAGCGTTCGCCCAGCCACTCCCCCGTTACTTCAGACACTCCCGCGTTTTTCCCAGAAACTGCAGCGTTTTTCCGCACACTCCCATAAAACGGCCAGTTTCCGCCCAGAAACACCCACTTCCTGTCAATCACACTCCGATCACCAGAACGATGAAAATACTTTGTTAGGCCGTGAGTTAAATACCAAACTTTTGTGCTAATTTACTTGGCGCAGGCGCACTGCGAACATTGCGCATGCGCAGTTTGCGACTAATCGCTCCGTAGCGAAAAAATCTAACGAGCGAACAACTCGGAATCAGCCCCACAGTCATAATGTGTCACGTGCACAGAAGCCCGCTGCCACTGCGGACGCATGTGATTATATTAGAATGAAGGAAATCGCTGCTGCTAGATGGAACAACAGATGTTTCTCAGGGGCAGACTGATTAGGGCAAATTGCTGCATGCCAAAACTTACATACAAGGCTCCTTTATACCACTTTCAGATCACAAACCCAGGTCGGACATGGGTCCGAGCAGGCTCAGACCATTTCACATTGCATTTTCCACCCGCATTATTCCCGGGTTGGTTCCTTTCACACTGAACCCGGGTCACCCATGTTAAACACAATGATGTGAATTAAAATGGACTTTTCTGGCTCACACTGATGAGGTTTCAAAGGAAATAAAAGGAGGGGCGGGAACTGCTCTCACAGCCAATCAGCACCTTTTTCTGAGATGCAGGTTGAATATCTCGGGTCAGAGGCTTTCACACTGCATAACGACCCGGGTCCGGCCTGTGTGTAACCCTTCTTTTATCCCGGGTTGAAATGCCAGGTTTCTTGACTCGGGTTATTCACTTTGGCGCTTTCACACTGCACCTCGATCTGGGCCGGCCTGGCAGCAACCCAACAATAACCTGGGTTATGTGTGCGGAGTGAAAGGGGTGTTACTGTACCAGGTCCTGGGAACAGATGGTTGCAGAACTAGCACACCATATTTTGAAGGGGGTCTGGCGACGTATTTGTATCCTGCACTCGCTCCTCAGTAAGGTCCGATTGAGACCTGATCACTGTTGTGCGAAATCGCACAGCGGCCGATTACCGTATGACTGCGCGTGCGTATGCACCACAATGCGCAGGCGTGACACCAAACAGCGACAGAATGGTGCGGAAATTTCATTTGTGAGGTGTTTGCAAGGTGATTGACAGGATATGGACGTTTGTGGGTGGTAAGTAACTGGCCGTTTTCTGGGAGTGTCAGGACGAACGCAGGCATTCCCAAGCGTTGTCAGGGAGGGTGTGTTACGTCAGCTCCGGCCCCGATCAGCCTGTGTGTATCACACTGTAGGAGTAAGTCCTGGGCTGCGCACACACTGCACAGACTGGAAAAGTAATTCGATGGTGACTGAGTTGTGAACGGATTTGCAGCTGACCGGTGTCTGGCGCAATTTTCGCACGCCGTACACATGCATTCACACACCTGCACGGGGCGGGTTTTCACTCTCTATGGGGGGGGGGTGCGGCTATCTGATCGCAGACTTCTGCAAAAACGCACAGCAGCAAACAGGTCTGAAACAGGCCCTAAGTGCTCAGTGGACAGCGCTAACTTTTATCTATATGGTTCCAGGGTCGGACTGGCCCACAGGGGTACCAGGGAAACCACCGGTAGGCCCCACTGCCTGAGTGCCCACTCCTTCCTCTAGGGATCAGGTTCCAGACTGTGCACTTGTATTATACATGGTAGATATGTTGCATTACACTGCACTAGGCTATTGTGTATTTCAAGCCTCTGTAGAGGCTGACCACACCCCCTTTGTAGGCTGGCCACACCCTTAAGTATGGGCCCCTATCACTGCATTCCCCCGGTGGGCCCTTCATGCCCCAGTCCGACACTGTATGGTTCCAGCATGTTCCACTCTCATTACATAAGACTAGATATTAGCAGACAGAGAGAGAGAGAGAGAGAGGTGAGAGAGAGAGGTGAGAGAGAGAGAGAGGTGAGAGAGACAGGTGTGTGTGAGAGAGAGAGAGAGCGCGAGAGAGGTGTGTGAGAGAGGTGAGAGAGGTGAGAGAGACAGGTGAGAGAGAGAGGTGTGAGGGAGAGAGGGCTGAGAGAGAGAGATATGAGAGAGACAGGTGTGAGAGAGAGAGAGAGCTTAGAGAGAGAGAGAGAGAGAGAGAGAGAGAGAGAGAGATGAGAGAGAGCTAGAGAGAGGTGTGAGAGAGAGAGGGGTGAGAGAGAGATATGAGAGAGACAGGAGAGAGAGAGAGAGAGAGAGAGAGCTTAGAGAGAGAGAGAGAGATGAGAGAGAGCTAGAGAGAGGTGAGAGAGAGAGAGGTGAGGGAGAGGTGAGAGAGACAGAGAGAGGTGAGAGAGAGAGGGAGGTGAGAGAGAAGAGAGACAGGTGAGAGAGAGACAGGTGAGAGAGACAGGTGAAAGAGAGAGAGAGAGAAAGAGAGGGGGGTGAGAGACAGGTGAAAGAGAGAGGTGAGAGAGAGGTGAGACAGGTGTGAGAGAGAGGTGAGAGAGAGCGAGAGAGATATATGAGAGAGACAGGTGACAGAGAGAGGTGTGTGTGAGAGAGAGATAGAGAGAGAGGGGTGAGAGAGAGAGAGAGAGAGGTGAGAGAGAGGTGAGAGAGAGAGAGAGAGACAGGTGTGAGAGAGAGGTGTGTGTGAGAGAGAGAGTGAGAGAGAGAGGTGTGTGTGTGTGTGTGTGTGAGAGAGAGAGACAGGTGAGAGAGAGACAGGTGAGAGAGAGAGAGAGAGAGAGAGGTGAGAGAGACAGGTGAGAGAGAGAGGTGTGTGTGAGAGAGAGAGAGAGAGAGAGAGAGAGGTGAGAGAGAGGTGTGTGTGAGAGAGAGACAGGTGAGAGAGAGACAGAGAGACAGAGAGAAAGAGAGGTGAGAGAGAGAGAGAGAGAGAGGAGAGAGAGAGACAGGTGAGAGAGAGAGAGAGAGAGAGAGAGAGGTGTGTGAGAGAGAGGTGTGTGTGAGAGAGAGACAGGTTAGAGAGACAGAGAGACAGAGAGAGAGAGGTGAGAGAGGAGAGAGAGACAGGTGAGAGAGAGAGAGAGGAGGGGGGGGGGTGAGAGCTTGCCTGGTAACAATCAGTAGGATTACTGGAGTTCTATACAGGAGGATAGATGCCACATGATGCACTTTGGTCCAGCCAGATGGCAGAAGCTTAAATGTACTTTATGATCAAGTCGCACAGCAATGCTGGTTTGGGGGAACAGGGGGATTTTTGAGTACAGAGAGTATAGAAGGAGAACACATGTAAGTTTTGTCTGATCTGTGCATTTGGGTGAGTTGAGTGGAATAGATTATAAAGGTTAGGATTGGAGTTTGGGAGTTTGGTAAGCTTGTCTGAACAGGTGAGTTTTCAGGGACCGCTCAAAGGTTTGCAGCCTAGAAATAGTCTTACTGTGAAAAGATAAATCAGACAATGGTGCAGTACTGCCAGGGCTGGATTAAGGTCTGTGGAGGCCATGGGGCAACTAACGTGTGGGAGCTGCTACTATTAACATTGTCAATGTGTGATACTCCCAGCACCACAAATGTATTAAACACACTGTATTGCCCCCAGTTCACATTATGCCACACAGAAACCCCAGTTTACATATCCCACAGTGCCCTCCACAGTGATGTACAGATATGTATTCATACAGTATATATTGCCTCATACCCATGCAGCGTTAGATGCCTGGCGGGAGTGAGTTGACAGGTCCTGTGCAACTCTGCAAGGGTTGGGTGCCTTTTTTTTTTTTTGCCAAAAACGCTCCTGAGAATGAAATGTGACTAGGATGCACCAGGAGAATGTGTTTATTAAATTGATATGTGACACTTGTATTTTTGTGTGCGACTGAGTCTGTATATGGCATTTGAGTGCAAGCAAAAGGATGTGAATCCAAAGCAAAGCAAGAAATGCAATGGCAAAGATGATTTAGCCCTGACACAGCCACTGAAAAGATTGCTGGTATATTGATTCAGGCACAGCAATCATTTCTGCAGCAATGAGGAGCGGTTCACCCTGTTAACCAAATGTAACCTTATCACAATGAAAGGGATTGGCAATCAAACCTTTACAGCTCCTAATGTTGAAACAATTAATGCCCGCTTGAGAGAATAACAAAAGTCATAGAAATCCAAGATTTGGTTTATGAACCAGAAATGGGAACAAATCTTATAACCACAAGTGTCCTAGAACAGTGATGCCATTGAGTTCACTTCGATAAAGGAAAATGTTTTGTGCAAAAACAAAATGGACCATAATAGCTACAGGCACATGTGGGGGAATTCAACTGGCGTCCTCTGCAGCAGCGGTGAGTGTAATGGATGTGAGTGAGCGTATGTGAGTGTCTGTGTGAGTGTGTATGTGCATTATTGTGTATGACTGGGTGTATAACCCTTGGTGTGTTTGTGACCCCCCCCCGTGTAGTGTCATCCCCCCGGAGGCAGCAGCTGGGAAAACTGCATCTCCCAGCAGACTATGGTGGTCATTCCGAGTTGTTCGCTCGCTAGCTGTTTTTAGCAGCCGTGCAAACGCTATGCCGCCGCCCACTGGGAGTGTATTTTAGCTTAGCAGAAGTGCGAACGAAAGGATCGCAGAGCGGCGGCAAAGTTTTTTGGTGCAGTTTTAGAGTAGCTCAAAACCTACTCAGCGCTTGCGATCACTTCAGACTGTTCAGTTCCTGTTTTGACATCACAAACACGCCCTGCGTTCGCCCTGCGTTCGCCCAGCCACGCCTGCGTTTTTCCTGGCACGCCTGCATTTTTTCGAACACTCCCTGAAAACGGTCAGTTACCACCCAGAAACGCCCTCTTCATGTCAATCACTCTGCGGCCAGCTGTGCGACTGAAAAGCTTCGCTAGACCTTGTGTTAAACGACATCGTTCGTTGTAATAGTACGCCGCGCAGTGCCATTTTTTTGTCTCATCGCTGCACAACGAACGAATGCAGCTAGCGAACAACTCGGAATGGGCCTCCCAGCTGCCCCTCCCCAGTGGGAAAATGGGGGGGAGTCTAAAGAGATCCACAGAGACTACTGGAGAGGTGAGTGAAAATGTTCTTTTTCACTTTTTTGTATTTTCATGTGCCACTGTGAATACATCTCTGAAAACCTTGCAACCTTTTTTTTTTTTAATTGGATACCTCGCTAAACCGCATGCCCAAATGAATCCCCCATAGAGTGATATTACTTACTGGAAGAGAATCACTGTAGGCGTTAATACCCTATGAACTATCCCATCCTAGACATAGATTGCCATTTGCATCTCTACGCTGCAATAAATCCCTGTGCTGCATGAATAGAGGGAAATCTGAAGGATCCCTGGTGATTTGCGTCCTCTGTAAATGACACCATGCAGATTTTATTCATCCAGATGAAAGTTCTCTTAAGTAAAATCTAATAGACGTGACCGTGGCCCTGGAGCCAGCATAAATTGCGCACTATTATCCTCGGGATGGGTTTAAACTAATGGGACAAATGATGACGTAATGTAGCGCTACATCTAGGAACGTTTCCATTCTGTCATCGTGGCGTCCGAAGATTTAATATGCAAGGGGTTTTACGCTCTCTGGCCTGACAGCATCTTCCATATTGATTTTTAAATTGCATTATGTTAGGAGATGGAAACGTATTCTCTAACAGCCGCGGAGACGTATATCAGAGGAGGCATCGACACAGGCACAGCGGCGCAGAATGCCTCTGCCTTTCTGATTCATCTGGGGTGTTTCCAGCCACAGAAAAGAGAAGAAAAACTGTTTTAGGGCTGGTGTGTTTTCTGCTGGAGTTCATAAAAGCAAATATTAAACATTGTAGAACTTTCACTGTATCTTTCGTTCCATTAAATGTAGAGATGAGCGGGTTCGGTTTCTCTGAATCCGAACCCGCCAGAACTTCATGTTTTTTTTCACGGGTCCGAGCGACTCGGATCTTCCCGCCTTGCTCGGTTAACCCGAGCGCGCCCCGAACGTCATCATGACGCTGTCGGATTCTCGCGAGGCTCGGATTCTATCGCGAGACTCGGATTCTATATAAGGAGCCGCGCGTCGCCGCCATTTTCACACGTGCATTGAGATTGATAGGGAGAGGACGTGGCTGGCGTCCTCTCCGTTTAGAATAGATTAGAGAGACACTTGATTTACTAATTTTGGGGAGCATTAGGAGTACTCAGTACAGTGCAGAGTTTTGCTGATAGTGACCAGTGACCACCAGTTTTATTTATAATCCGTTCTCTGCCTGAAAAAAGCGATACACAGCACACAGTGACTCAGTCACATACCATATCTGTGTGCACTGCTCAGGCTCAGGCCAGTGTGCTGCATCATCTATTATCTATATATAATATTATATATATCTGTCTGACTGCTCAGCTCACACAGCTTATAATTGTGGGGGAGACTGGGGAGCACTACTGCAGTGCCAGTTATAGGTTATAGCAGGAGCCAGGAGTACATAATATATTATATAGTGAGTGACCACCAGACACACAGTGCAGTTTATTTAATATATCCGTTCTCTGCCTGAAAAAAGCGATACACACAGTGACTCAGTCAGTCACATACCATATCTGTGTGCACTGCTCAGGCCAGTGTGCTGCATCATCTATATATATTATATATCTGTCTGACTGCTCAGCTCACACAGCTTATAATTGTGGGGGAGACTGGGGAGCACTACTGCAGTGCCAGTTATAGGTTATAGCAGGAGCCAGGAGTACATAATATTATATTAAAATTAAACAGTGCACACTTTTGCTGCAGGAGTGCCACTGCCAGTGTGACTAGTGACCAGTGACCTGACCACCAGTATATATAATATTAGTAGTATACTATCTCTTTATCAACCAGTCTATATATTAGCAGCAGACACAGTACAGTGCGGTAGTTCACGGCTGTGGCTACCTCTGTGTCGGCACTCGGCAGCCCGTCCATAATTGTATATACCACCTAACCGTGGTTTTTTTTTTCTTTCTTTATACATACATACTAGTTACGAGTATACTATCTCTTTATCAACCAGTCTATATTAGCAGCAGACACAGTACAGTGCGGTAGTTCACGGCTGTGGCTACCTCTGTGTCGGCACTCGGCAGCCCGTCCATAATTGTATATACCACCTAACCGTGGTTTTTTTTTCTTTCTTTATACATACATACTAGTTACGAGTATACTATCTCTTTATCAACCAGTCTATATATTAGCAGCAGACACAGTACAGTGCGGTAGTTCACGGCTGTGGCTACCTCTGTGTCGGCACTCGGCAGCCCGTCCATAATTGTATATACCACCTAACCGTGGTTTTTTTTTCTTTCTTTATACATACATACTAGTTACGAGTATACTATCTCTTTATCAACCAGTCTATATTAGCAGCAGACACAGTACAGTGCGGTAGTTCATGGCTGTGGCTACCTCTGTGTCGGCACTCGGCAGCCCGTCCATAATTGTATATACCACCTAACCGTGGTTTTTTTTTCTTTCTTTATACATACATACTAGTTACGAGTATACTATCTCTTTATCAACCAGTCTATATATTAGCAGCAGACACAGTACAGTGCGGTAGTTCACGGCTGTGGCTACCTCTGTGTCGGCACTCGGCAGCCCGTCCATAATTGTATATACCACCTAACCGTGGTTTTTTTTTCTTTCTTTATACATACATACAAGTTACGAGTATACTATCTCTTTATCAACCAGTCTATATATTAGCAGCAGACACAGTACAGTGTGGTAGTTCACGGCTGTGGCTACCTCTGTGTCGGCACTCGGCAGCCCGTCCATAATTGTATATACCACCTAACCGTGGTTTTTTTTTCTTTCTTTATACATACATACTAGTTACGAGTATACTATCTCTTTATCAACCAGTCTATATATTAGCAGCAGACACAGTACAGTGCGGTAGTTCACGGCTGTGGCTACCTCTGTGTCGGCACTCGGCAGCCCGTCCATAATTGTATATACCACCTAACCGTGGTTTTTTTTTCTTTCTTTATACATACATACTAGTTACGAGTATACTATCTCTTTATCAACCAGTCTATATATTAGCAGCAGACACAGTACAGTGCGGTAGTTCACGGCTGTGGCTACCTCTGTGTCGGCACTCGGCAGCCCGTCCATAATTGTATATACCACCTAACCGTGGTTTTTTTTTCTTTCTTTATACATACATACTAGTTACGAGTATACTATCTCTTTATCAACCAGTCTATATATTAGCAGCAGACACAGTACAGTGCGGTAGTTCACGGCTGTGGCTACCTCTGTGTCGGCACTCGGCAGCCCGTCCATAATTGTATATACCACCTAACCGTGGTTTTTTTTTCTTTCTTTATACATACATACTAGTTACGAGTATACTATCTCTTTATCAACCAGTCTATATATTAGCAGCAGACACAGTACAGTGCGGTAGTTCACGGCTGTGGCTACCTCTGTGTCGGCACTCGGCAGCCCGTCCATAATTGTATACTAGTATCCAATCCATCCATCTCCATTGTTTACCTGAGGTGCCTTTTAGTTGTGCCTATTAAAATATGGAGAACAAAAATGTTGAGGTTCCAAAATTAGGGAAAGATCAAGATCCACTTCCACCTCGTGCTGAAGCTGCTGCCACTAGTCATGGCCGAGACGATGAAATGCCAGCAACGTCGTCTGCCAAGGCCGATGCCCAATGTCATAGTACAGAGCATGTCAAATCCAAAACACCAAATATCAGTAAAAAGCCTCTTTTTTTCTTTGCGTCATGTGCTGTTTGGGGAGGGTTTTTTGGAAGGGACATCCTGCGTGACACTGCAGTGCCACTCCTAGATGGGCCCGGTGTTTGTGTCGGCCACTAGGGTCGCTAATCTTACTCACACAGCTACCTCATTGCGCCTCTTTTTTTCTTTGCGTCATGTGCTGTTTGGGGAGGGTTTTTTGGAAGGGCCATCCTGCGTGACACTGCAGTGCCACTCCTAGATGGGCCCGGTGTTTGTGTCGGCCACTAGGGTCGCTAATCTTACTCACACAGCTACCTCATTGCGCCTCTTTTTTTCTTTGCGTCATGTGCTGTTTGGGGAGGGTTTTTTGGAAGGGACATCCTGCGTGACACTAGAGATGAGCGCCGGAAATTTTTCGGGTTTTGTGTTTTGGTTTTGGGTTCGGTTCCGCGGCCGTGTTTTGGGTTCGACCGCGTTTTGGCAAAACCTCACCGAATTTTTTTTGTCGGATTCGGGTGTGTTTTGGATTCGGGTGTTTTTTTCAAAAAACCCTAAAAAACAGCTTAAATCATAGAATTTGGGGGTAATTTTGATCCCAAAGTATTATTAACCTCAAAAAACATAATTTACACTCATTTTCAGCCTATTCTGAACACATCACACCTCACAATATTATTTTTAGTCCTAAAATTTGCACCGAGGTCGCTGTGTGAGTAAGATAAGCGACCCTAGTGGCCGACACAAACACCGGGCCCATCTAGGAGTGGCACTGCAGTGTCACGCAGGATGTCCCTTCCAAAAAACCCTCCCCAAACAGCACATGACGCAAAGAAAAAAAGAGGCGCAATGAGGTAGCTGTGTGAGTAAGATTAGCGACCCTAGTGGCCGACACAAACACCGGGCCCATCTAGGAGTGGCACTGCAGTGTCACGCAGGATGTCCCTTCCAAAAAACCCTCCCCAAACAGCACATGACGCAAAGAAAAAAAGAGGCGCAATGAGGTAGCTGACTGTGTGAGAAAGATAAGCGACCCTAGTGGCCGACACAAACACCGGGCCCATCTAGGAGTGGCACTGCAGTGTCACGCAGGATGTCCCTTCCAAAAAACCCTCCCCAAACAGCACATGACGCAAAGAAAAAAAGAGGCGCAATGAGGTAGATGACTGTGTGAGAAAGATAAGCGACCCTAGTGGCCGACACAAACACCGGGCCCATCTAGGAGTGGCACTGCAGTGTCACGCAGGATGTCCCTTCCAAAAAACCCTCCCCAAACAGCACATGACGCAAAGAAAAAAAGAGGCGCAATGAGGTAGCTGACTGTGTGAGAAAGATAAGCGACCCTAGTGGCCGACACAAACACCGGGCCCATCTAGGAGTGGCACTGCAGTGTCACGCAGGATGTCCCTTCCAAAAAACCCTCCCCAAACAGCACATGACGCAAAGAAAAAAAGAGGCGCAATGAGGTAGCTGTGTGAGAAAGATAAGCGACCCTAGTGGCCGACACAAACACCGGGCCCATCTAGGAGTGGCACTGCAGTGTCACGCAGGATGTCCCTTCCAAAAAACCCTCCCCAAACAGCACATGACGCAAAGAAAAAAAGAGGCGCAATGAGGTAGCTGTGTGAGTAAGATTAGCGACCCTAGTGGCCGACACAAACACCGGGCCCATCTAGGAGTGGCACTGCAGTGTCACGCAGGATGGCCCTTCCAAAAAACCCTCCCAAAACAGCACATGACGCAAAGAAAAAAAGAGGCGCAATGAGGTAGCTGACTGTGTGAGTAAGATTAGCGACCCTAGTGGCCGACACAAACACCGGGCACATCTAGGAGTGGCACTGCAGTGTCACGCAGGATGTCCCTTCCAAAAAACCCTCCCCAAACAGCACAAGACGCAAAGAAAAAAAGAGGCGCAATGAGGTAGCTGTGTGAGTAAGATTAGCGACCCTAGTGGCCGACACAAACACCGGGCCCATCTAGGAGTGGCACTGCAGTGTCACGCAGGATGTCCCTTCCAAAAAACCCTCCCCAATCAGCACATGATGCAAAGAAAAAGAAAAGAAAAAAGAGGTGCAAGATGGAATTATCCTTGGGCCCTCCCACCCACCCTTATGTTGTATAAACAAAACAGGACATGCACACTTTAACCAACCCATCATTTCAGTGACAGGGTCTGCCACACGACTGTGACTGATATGACGGGTTGGTTTGGACCCCCCCCAAAAAAGAAGCAATTAATCTCTCCTTGCACAAACTGGCTCTACAGAGGCAAGATGTCCACCTCATCTTCACCCTCCGATATATCACCGTGTACATCCCCCTCCTCACAGATTATCAATTCATCCCCACTGGAATCCACCATCTCAGCTCCCTGTGTACTTTGTGGAGGCAATTGCTGCTGGTCAATGTCTCCGCGGAGGAATTGATTATAATTCATTTTAATGAACATCATCTTCTCCACATTTTCTGGATGTAACCTCGTACGCCGATTGCTGACAAGGTGAGCGGCGGCACTAAACACTCTTTCGGAGTACACACTTGTGGGAGGGCAACTTAGGTAGAATAAAGCCAGTTTGTGCAAGGGCCTCCAAATTGCCTCTTTTTCCTGCCAGTATAAGTACGGACTGTGTGACGTGCCTACTTGGATGCGGTCACTCATATAATCCTCCACCATTCTATCAATGTTGAGAGAATCATATGCAGTGACAGTAGACGACATGTCCGTAATCGTTGTCAGGTCCTTCAGTCCGGACCAGATGTCAGCATCAGCAGTCGCTCCAGACTGCCCTGCATCACCGCCAGCGGGTGGGCTCGGAATTCTGAGCCTTTTCCTCGCACCCCCAGTTGCGGGAGAATGTGAAGGAGGAGATGTTGACAGGTCGCGTTCCGCTTGACTTGACAATTTTGTCACCAGCAGGTCTTTCAACCCCAGCAGACCTGTGTCTGCCGGAAAGAGAGATCCAAGGTAGGCTTTAAATCTAGGATCAAGCACGGTGGCCAAAATGTAGTGCTCTGATTTCAACAGATTGACCACCCGTGAATCCTTGTTAAGCGAATTAAGGGCTGCATCCACAAGTCCCACATGCCTAGCGGAATCGCTCCGTGTTAGCTCCTTCTTCAATGCCTCCAGCTTCTTCTGCAAAAGCCTGATGAGGGGAATGACCTGACTCAGGCTGGCAATGTCTGAACTGACTTCACGTGTGGCAAGTTCAAAGGGCATCAGAACCTTGCACAACGTTGAAATCATTCTCCACTGCACTTGAGACAGGTGCATTCCATCTCCTATATCGTGCTCAATTGTATAGGCTTGAATGGCCTTTTGCTGCTCCTCCAACCTCTGAAGCATATAGAGGGTTGAATTCCACCACGTTACCACTCCTTGCTTCAGATGATGGCAGGGCAGGTTCAGTAGTTTTTGGTGGTGCTCCAGTCTTCTGTACGTGGTGCCTGTACGCCGAAAGTGTCCCGCAATTTTTCTGGCCACCGACAGCATCTCTTGCACGCCCCTGTCGTTTTTTAAAAAATTCTGCACCACCAAATTCAAGGTATGTGCAAAACATGGGACGTGCTGGAATTTGCCCATATTTAATGCACACACAATATTGCTGGCGTTGTCCGATGCCACAAATCCACAGGAGAGTCCAATTGGGGTAAGCCATTCCGCGATGATCTTCCTCAGTTGCCGTAAGAGGTTTTCAGCTGTGTGCGTATTCTGGAAAGCGGTGATACAAAGCGTAGCCTGCCTAGGAAAGAGTTGGCGTTTGCGAGATGCTGCTACTGGTGCCGCCGCTGCTGTTCTTGCGGCGGGAGTCCATACATCTACCCAGTGGGCTGTCACAGTCATATAGTCCTGACCCTGCCCTGCTCCACTTGTCCACATGTCCGTGGTTAAGTGGACATTGGGTACAACTGCATTTTTTAGGACACTGGTGAGTCTTTTTCTGACGTCCGTGTACATTCTCGGTATCGCCTGCCTAGAGAAGTGGAACCTAGATGGTATTTGGTAACGGGGGCACACTGCCTCAATAAATTGTCTAGTTCCCTGTGAACTAACGGCGGATACCGGACGCACGTCTAACACCAACATAGTTGTCAAGGACTCAGTTATCCGCTTTGCAGTAGGATGACTGCTGTGATATTTCATCTTCCTCGCAAAGGACTGTTGAACAGTCAATTGCTTACTGGAAGTAGTACAAGTGGGCTTACGACTTCCCCTCTGGGATGACCATCGACTCCCAGCGGCAACAACAGCAGCGCCAGCAGCAGTAGGCGTTACACGCAAGGATGCATCGGAGGAATCCCAGGCAGGAGAGGACTCGTCAGACTTGCCAGTGACATGGCCTGCAGGACTATTGGCATTCCTGGGGAAGGAGGAAATTGACACTGAGGGAGTTGGTGGGGTGGTTTGCGTGAGCTTGGTTACAAGAGGAAGGGATTTACTGGTCAGTGGACTGCTTCCGCTGTCACCCAAAGTTTTTGAACTTGTCACTGACTTATTATGAATGCGCTGCAGGTGACGTATAAGGGAGGATGTTCCGAGGTGGTTAACGTCCTTACCCCTACTTATTACAGCTTGACAAAGGGAACACACGGCTTGACACCTGTTGTCCGCATTTCTGGTGAAATACCTCCACACCGAAGAGCTGATTTTTTTGGTATTTTCACCTGGCATGTCAACGGCCATATTCCTCCCACGGACAACAGGTGTCTCCCCGGGTGCCTGACTTAAACAAACCACCTCACCATCAGAATCCTCCTGGTCAATTTCCTCCCCAGCGCCAGCAACACCCATATCCTCCTCATCCTGGTGTACTTCAACACTGACATCTTCAATCTGACTATCAGGAACTGGACTGCGGGTGCTCCTTCCAGCACTTGCAGGGGGCATGCAAATAGTGGAAGGCGCATGCTCTTCACGTCCAGTGTTGGGAAGGTCAGGCATCGCAAACGACACAATTGGACTCTCCTTGTGGATTTGGGATTTCAAAGAACGCACAGTTCTTTGCGGTGCTTTTGCCAGCTTGAGTCTTTTCAGTTTTCTAGCGAGAGGCTGAGTGCTTCCATCCTCATGTGAAGCTGAACCACTAGCCATGAACATAGGCCAGGGCCTCAGCCGTTCCTTGCCACTCCGTGTGGTAAATGGCATATTGGCAAGTTTACGCTTCTCCTCCGACAATTTTATTTTAGGTTTTGGAGTCCTTTTTTTTCTGATATTTGGTGTTTTGGATTTGACATGCTCTGTACTATGACATTGGGCATCGGCCTTGGCAGACGACGTTGCTGGCATTTCATCGTCTCGGCCATGACTAGTGGCAGCAGCTTCAGCACGAGGTGGAAGTGGATCTTGATCTTTCCCTAATTTTGGAACCTCAACTTTTTTGTTCTCCATATTTTATAGGCAGAACTAAAAGGCACCTCAGGTAAACAATGGAGATGGATGGATTGGATACTAGTATACAATTATGGACGGACTGCCACGGTTAGGTGGTATAAAAAAACCACGGTTAGGTGGTATATATTATAATAATAATACAATTATGGATGGACGGACTGCCTGCCGACTGCCGACACAGAGGTAGCCACAGCCGTGAACTACCGCACTGTACACTGGTTGATAAAGAGATAGTAGTATACTCGTAACAACTAGTATGACACTATGACGACGGTATAAAGAATGAAAAAAAAACCACGGTTAGGTGGTATATATTATAATAATAATACAATTATGGATGGACGGACTGCCTGCCGACTGCCGACACAGAGGTAGCCACAGCCGTGAACTACCGCACTGTACACTGGTTGATAAAGAGATAGTAGTATACTCGTAACAACTAGTATGACACTATGACGACGGTATAAAGAATGAAAAAAAAACCACGGTTAGGTGGTATATATTATAATAATAATACAATTATGGATGGACGGACTGCCTGCCGACTGCCGACACAGAGGTAGCCACAGCCGTGAACTACCGCACTGTACACTGGTTGATAAAGAGATAGTAGTATACTCGTAACAACTAGTATGACACTATGACGACGGTATAAAGAATGAAAAAAAAACCACGGTTAGGTGGTATATATTATAATAATAATACAATTATGGATGGACGGACTGCCTGCCGACTGCCGACACAGAGGTAGCCACAGCCGTGAACTACCGCACTGTACACTGGTTGATAAAGAGATAGTAGTATACTCGTAACAACTAGTATGACACTATGACGACGGTATAAAGAAAGAAAAAAAAATACCACAGTTAGGTGGTATATATTATAATAATAATACAATTATGGATGGACGGACTGCCTGCCGACTGCCGACACAGAGGTAGCCACAGCCGTGAACTACCGCACTGTACACTGGTTGATAAAGAGATAGTAGTATACTCGTAACAACTAGTATGACACTATGACGACGGTATAAAGAATGAAAAAAAAACCACGGTTAGGTGGTATATATTATAATAATAATACAATTATGGATGGACGGACTGCCTGCCGACTGCCGACACAGAGGTAGCCACAGCCGTGAACTACCGCACTGTACACTGGTTGATAAAGAGATAGTAGTATACTCGTAACAACTAGTATGACACTATGACGACGGTATAAAGAATGAAAAAAAAACCACGGTTAGGTGGTATATATTATAATAATAATACAATTATGGATGGACGGACTGCCTGCCGACTGCCGACACAGAGGTAGCCACAGCCGTGAACTACCGCACTGTACACTGGTTGATAAAGAGATAGTAGTATACTCGTAACAACTAGTATGACACTATGACGACGGTATAAAGAATGAAAAAAAAACCACGGTTAGGTGGTATATATTATAATAATAATACAATTATGGATGGACGGACTGCCTGCCGACTGCCGACACAGAGGTAGCCACAGCCGTGAACTACCGCACTGTACACTGGTTGATAAAGAGATAGTAGTATACTCGTAACAACTAGTATGACACTATGACGACGGTATAAAGAAAGAAAAAAAAATACCACAGTTAGGTGGTATATATTATAATAATAATACAATTATGGATGGACGGACTGCCTGCCGACTGCCGACACAGAGGTAGCCACAGCCGTGAACTACCGCACTGTACACTGGTTGATAAAGAGATAGTAGTATACTCGTAACAACTAGTATGACACTATGACGACGGTATAAAGAATGAAAAAAAAACCACGGTTAGGTGGTATATATTATAATAATAATACAATTATGGATGGACGGACTGCCTGCCGACTGCCGACACAGAGGTAGCCACAGCCGTGAACTACCGCACTGTACACTGGTTGATAAAGAGATAGTAGTATACTCGTAACAACTAGTATGACACTATGACGACGGTATAAAGAATGAAAAAAAAACCACGGTTAGGTGGTATATATTATAATAATAATACAATTATGGATGGACGGACTGCCTGCCGACTGCCGACACAGAGGTAGCCACAGCCGTGAACTACCGCACTGTACACTGGTTGATAAAGAGTTAGTAGTATACTCGTAACAACTAGTATGACACTATGACGACGGTATAAAGAATGAAAAAAAAACCACGGTTAGGTGGTATATATTATAATAATAATACAATTATGGATGGACGGACTGCCTGCCGACTGCCGACACAGAGGTAGCCACAGCCGTGAACTACCGCACTGTACACTGGTTGATAAAGAGATAGTAGTATACTCGTAACAACTAGTATGACACTATGACGACGGTATAAAGAATGAAAAAAAAACCACGGTTAGGTGGTATATATTATAATAATAATACAATTATGGATGGACGGACTGCCTGCCGACTGCCGACACAGAGGTAGCCACAGCCGTGAACTACCGCACTGTACACTGGTTGATAAAGAGATAGTAGTATACTCGTAACAACTAGTATGACACTATGACGACGGTATAAAGAAAGAAAAAAAAATACCACGGTTAGGTGGTATATATTGTAATACAATTATGGATGGACGGACTGCCTGCCGAGTTCCGACTGCCGACACAGAGGTAGCCACAGCCGTGAACTACCGCACTGTACTGTGTCTGCTGCTAATATAGACTGGTTGATAAAGAGATAGTATACAATACATACAACAATATACTACTATACTGGTGGTCAGGCACTGGTCACCACTAGTCACACTGGCAGTGGCACTCCTGCAGCAAAAGTGTGCACTGTTTAATTTTAAATTAATATAATATTATGTACTCCTGGGGGCTCCTGCTATAACAACCTGCAGTGCTCCCCAGTCTCCCCCACAATTATTATAAGCTTTGCCTTTTATACATTGATGTGCAGCACACTGGGCTGAGCTGAGTGCACACAGACTGAGTCACACTGTGTGACTGGCTGCTGCTGTGTATCGTTTTTTTTCAGGCAGAGAACGGATATAGCAGAGAACGGATATATTAAAATAAATAAAAGTTAACTAACAACAACTGCACTGGTCACTGTGGTAAACTCTGTCTGACTCTGCACAATCTCTCTCTCTCTTCTAATCTAATTTCTAATGGAGAGGACGCCAGCCACGTCCTCTCCCTATCAATCTCAATGCACGTGTGAAAATGGCGGCGACGCGCGGCTCCTTATATAGAATCCGAGTCTCGCGAGAATCCGACAGCGTCATGATGACGTTCGGGCGCGCTCGGGTTAACCGAGCAAGGCGGGAGGATCCGAGTCTGCTCGGACCCGTGAAAAAAACATGAAGTTCGTGCGGGTTCGGTTTCAGAGAAACCGAACCCGCTCATCTCTACGTGACACTGCAGTGCCACTCCTAGATGGGCCCGGTGTTTGTGTCGGCCACTAGGGTCGCTTATCTTACTCACACAGCGACCTCGGTGCAAATTTTAGGACTAAAAATAATATTGTGAGGTGTGAGGTATTCAGAATAGACTGAAAATGAGTGTAAATTATGGTTTTTGAGGTTAATAATACTTTGGGATCAAAATGACCCCCAAATTCTATGATTTAAGCTGTTTTTTAGTGTTTTTTGAAAAAAACACCCGAATCCAAAACACACCCGAATCCGACAAAAAAAATTCGGTGAGGTTTTGCCAAAACGCGTTCGAACCCAAAACACGGCCGCGGAACCGAACCCAAAACCAAAACACAAAACCCGAAAAATTTCAGGCGCTCATCTCTAATTAAATGGGTGGGACATGGGTGGCGATGATATATTCGCACAGGACTGTTCTAACGTGTGAGCGCGGCATGGGAGTATACCTATAGCTCCGCGCAATGCGTACGGGGAAGGGAAGTTTGTTTCTGCCGGATCTCTGGCGCCTAGCACAGGGGTGGTGCAGGTGCAGATGCAAATGATGTAGCGTCAGCCGGCGTTAAAGTCAGCAGGTGTGCGGCTTCCCGCTCGTAGACGCTCGGTCCCCCTCATTAGCTGTACGGAATCTCGCATTAGCATTTGGTATCAAATCTGGCTTCTGAACCTTCCTGCATTTACCGGCCAAGTTGCGTGTGCCCCAGCACCAGTCAGTGAGGTACTGTAGGTAGGATATTAATGTATTGTGATGACGGATTAGGGGGGTTTAATAATATGTGGGGCTGGTGGGGGGTACTAACGTTATGTTGGGGTTGTTGGGAGTATTATTGCTATGTGACATCTCTTTATTCAATTGGAAGATATTAATAGAAGGTGAGTTTGATGGGGGGGGGGGGGGGGGGGGGATAATCTACAGGCCAGTAAGGCAATGTGGAAACTAATAGTCATTGTGAGCTTTTTATTAAATGTGAATGTCATTAATTGATGTTGCAGCTTCTGTAGTTGAGGTGAATGTGATAAAGCACCAACCAATCAGCTCCTAACTGTCATTTTTCAAAAACAGCCTGTAACATGGCAGTTAGGAGCTGGTTGGTTGGTACCGTGCAAATGTATCACTTTCCAAGGCTTGATAAATCCGGGCTAAAAAAATGTGGATGGTATTCATTTGATTGCTTGGTGCATGGGCTACATCGCCAAACTCACCGGGAAAGACTAAGGGGTATGTTCAATTAGGGTCGAAAACTGCCGTGTGTCGAAAAGATTCGACCCATTCAGTCCCAGCTGTTTTTATTCGACAAGTCGTGGAATTCTACTTTTTGAATAGTACGTGAATCGGCGGTATAGCTGGCGATTCACGTACTTTTGAGTGAAACGGGGCCAAATTCGGCAGGATTTGGCCCCGTTTCCGACCATCTCAGTCCGACATAAAAAAATGTCAGACTGAGTTGTGGGACCCAGAGGAGGGGGGGGGGGGGAAGGGGAGAGCCGCAGGGAGACGGGGGACAGCCGCGGGCAGACGGACGAGAGCAGCGCTACAGCAGGATGTCTCACAGCCGCGCCTCTCACGGCAGCGTCCACCCGGCTCCAGCAAGTGAGGTCACGCTTGCTGGAGCCGGGTGGACACACCCGTGGGGTCGGCAGCTGTGTGACATCCTCCTGCAGCGCTACTGTAGCGCTGCTCTCCTCCGTCTGCCCGCGGCTGTCCCCCGTCTCCCCGCGGCCCCCCCCCCCTCCTCCTCTGGGTCCCTCATCTCAATTCGACTGGGCTATCTATGAATTCTTATTGCCGTGATAAGCACCAATAATAAATCATAATTATCGGGTCTAAACGCCGACTCAGTCACGGCCTAGGAGCTCATACTGCCCTCATAACACAAAGCGCCGGATTTATTCTCCCGTTGTTGAACACGATCGTTTCCTATAACCCTCCACCTAATGTCATCTTCCCCTTTATCTCACCATTAACAAACATCAATTAAGCCAATGTATAAAAAAGAAATGACATTCGCGGTGCTAATTATTGTCCGGATCATTAATATTCTAGGCGCACACGATGCTTATAAGCAGGAAATGTTCCAGCGAGAAAATGTTTCTTTTTGGTGAGGTGATTTATTAATGAATATTTGGCTATTGCTCTCGGGCCGCCATCAGACCAGTCTTTATGGTGGTATAGATTGCGCATATTCACGGACATAAATATTGATCGCCTTATATAAGGTAGGGGCTTACAGCTGCCCGTGTTTCCATTTTATTACTGTACTCTCCTTAATTACATCTGCCTGTTGCCGGTCGTACAGAGATAATATATACTGGTTATTGAAGTATTATAGAGCAGGTAAAGGGACAGTTTCTCATTAATGTATATCACTGTGTGCTACTAATATGGATAATATACGTGGAATAACTGGGCTGATGCAGTCGTACAGTACGTGCTCTCTCACCCCCTGCAGTAGCGCTTTCTCTTAGGGGTGAGGGGCTTCTTTACCTCACAATGACTGACAGGCTGGCGGACTTGCTTTGCACAAAAGCACTGTGTGATTCACTGGGGTACGGTCAGCAATGTCACAGCAAGTGATATGCATGCCAATGTACACTACGGGCGGGATGTACTAATAATCTTCGCGGGCCATCGCCTGAACGCATTTGTACGTCTGCTGTCAGTCCCGGACTCCGCCTCTCTACAGCCGGAAGTACAGATGGCTGTGTTCCTGGGGGAGGAGTAGGCTGTGATCCGGGACTGCAACAGGAGCTGCTTGCATACAGGTATGAGGGGATCGGAGTGAGTGGCGCTGGGCGGTGGGCGCGACCGGATGCGGTAAGAAACCCATAGGCTTCTATAGGGTATCGCCATAAAAAGATGGCGATACCCTCTGCATCGAAAAGCAGGCGGCCGGGTCATAGTACATTTGAAAATACGGTGAAACCCCCCGTTAACGGGGGTTTTGCCGCATTTTTCCTTTAGTACATCCCACCCTATGTCCTGTATCAGATACTGTCTCGACCCTGTCCTAAAGAGGCGGAAAGCAGTCAATGGGCGGTATTCAATTATTTTCACCCGCTTCCACACCCGTTCTGTTTCTGCTGACGGGCGTGGTATAATCATTTCAGCTTGCTATCCCCGCGGTAGCAAGGGCACCCAACCGATTACGCAGCTAAACCTGATTACTATGGGTACGATATGCATGATAACGGGAATCACTTTAGAAAGGATATTAGGCGTGATATATCATTTGAATAGCACCCAATGGGTGAGATTCAAATGATATGTCACGCCCAATTTCCTTTCTAAAATGATCTCCGTTATCGCGCATTTTGTGCCCATAGTAATTAGGTTTAGCTGTGTAAAGGGTTGGGTGCCTCGCTACTCCGGGGGTAGTGAGCTGAAATAATGATACAACGTCCCTGAGGGCAGAAACAGAACGAGTGTGGAAAGGGGTGAAAAGAATTGAATCCCGCCCTGTATGTCAGTGATCAAGTGGGCTGGCAGTTTAGTCAACAGTGACTACGGGGTCTATTCATGTAGCAGTGAAAAGAGTGGAAAAGTTGGTAACCAATCAGCTTTGACATAACATTTATCAAGTGCATTCTATAAAAGAATACTTTGCAGCTGATTGGTTGCATGAGCTCACTTCTCCAATCTTTTCGCTGCTTCATGAATAGACCTGTAGGTTAGAGCTACATATCTAATATGGTGGCCAGTGGATGGTAGGACACCCAATATAGTGTATTTTAGAACCTCTAATCTGGTACATACTTACCTAGTATCCCGGAATGCCCAAGAAATGCCCGAATTTAGGGTGACTATCCTGGTCTGCCAGCCTCCTGTATGTCACCCGCTCTAGGTCTGGGGGCTTCATCCAATCAGGTGACTAATGTATTTCACTGACAACCAATCAGGCGGCTAGTATATTTCAGGACATCCAATCAGGTAGCTAGAATTTTTCAGGACATCCAATCAGGAGGCTAGTATATTTTAGGATTTCCAATCAGATGGCTAGTGTGTTACATCATGCCTCCTGTATGGCTGGAACTCCTCCAATCAGGTGGGTATTGCATATAAAGATCTATGTATAGATAGACTTTCAATATGGCGGCTATTACACAGCACTTACCCCGCCCGCACCCACACAATATACTATCATCTACCAGGCTTGTATGTCGCTTATAGAGAAAGGCAATAGAGTAGGTAACATCTAGCTTACAGGTCCCAGTAAGCACTGATTTGTTATTTGTGCTGGACAGAAAACAGTATACAGTAGGTGTCACTATATTATGGTAATATAACTACCCAGCAAGTACTGAGTGGTCTTCAGTAGCGAGGGCAGTTGTTAATTCAGCAAGAGGCAGTGGCCATGTGGAAGTGTAGGGCAATATTGCAATTGGAACTGAGCAACCAGGATTGTAAGTATACTGTTTATATATACATGCAGGGTCGGACTGGCCCACAGGGGTACCAGGGAAACCACCGGTAGGCCCCACTGCCTGAGTTCCCACTCCTTCCTCTAGGGATCAGGTTCTAGACTGTGCACTTGTATTATACATGGTAGATATGTTACATTACACTGCACTAAACTATTGTGTATTTCAAGCCTCTGTGGAGGCTGGCCACACCCCCTTTGTAGGCTGGCCACACCCTTAAGTATGGGCCCCTATCACTGCATCCCCCCGGTGGGCCCTTCATGCCCCAGTCCGACACTGTATACATGTAACCCTGACATAAACAGGATTCTCCTTTATAGCAGGGGTCAGCAGAAGAAATAGTTTTGGTCACACCAGGGCACAATTTGGTACAGATGTCATCAAGGCAATAAGAGGCAAAGTTCATGCAGGTAAATAAAATCTGATTCCAATGGTTTAATTCGAAGAGAGACTTAATCAGAGGGAGCCGGCAGAAGCTTAGGTCCATGAGTCAGACACAATGGTGATATTCGCACAAATGGGCGATGTTTTTCAACGGCGCCTCTGTAGATAATTAGTCGCACAGCGCATGTGACACCAGCGATTGAGACGCACGGTCTCAGAAATGCATTGGAAATGTATTGGGCTTTCCTGGGCGGTGGCTGGTTTATGTCTATTCGGATGCGCAGAGATGCACCGTCTGATGGGCACGTTATGGGATGCCGCAAGAGTGTCGCGTACTGGACGGGAACTCAGACACTTAATGGCTCACATAGGAGGCTACACTCATATGTAGAATCTGCATCTAACATGAGGCTGGCGCAAGTTTTAATGGTGCGACCAATGGTAGTATCTATAGACGCATCACCCGGGATTGTTGCATATAAAGATGCACTAATGGGCACCAGGGTAAGGGCATTTACTAGCCTTGGCATAAAGTCGCAGATGCAGCTATGGCAAAAAGATTCTAAAGTGGTCGCAGCATTGTGCGATTTAGCATTAGCTCCTAATTTCAGTCCAGTGGTCTGGTACATTGTTCAAATCAAATGGCAAAGACCAGGCAAGGACAGAAGTCAATAGCTGGGCTGGTGCACAAAAGTAATCAGACAGGAGAGCAGCACAGAGAATGGACAGAAGTCTCGGCCAAAGTCAATACACAGTGGGTGGGATTCAAATGATATATTACACCCAATTTCCTTTCTAAACTTATCTCCATTATCGCGCATATTGCGCCCATAGTAATCAGGTTTAGCTGTGTAAAGGGTTGAGTGCCTGGCTACTCCAGGGGTAGCGAGCTGAAATAATGATACCACGCCCCTGAGGGCAGAAACAGAACGGGTGTGGAAAGGGGTGAAAAGAATTGAATCCCGCCCAGTAAGTCTCAACATTTAGGTGGTGTGCAAGAATTAGATATGTCAGTGGCAATCACCTATCACTGACTGCTAGGTCTTGGCCTTTTTTTATAGTACATGGATGTAAGACTTCAAATGGCCGTTGGCAATCTGTGTCGGCGCTGTCTGAACACAAAAATGGCTAAGCTCTCAAATGGTACGTAAACTAGAGCGTTGGGCCAGCCCCTCATAGAATACAGTATTTATATTGAAAAAGACTCTAGGGCATTGCATATTTTTTATCTGTCAACCAATTCTTATCTGACACCATTAGTATATGAGAGTGCTGGGACTGTCAGTTAAATGTCAATGAACAGCTCTGAAAGGCTCAACCCCAATACCAGTGAGGTCCAAAAACTCACTGGTGAAGGGAGGCCCATTATTACCAATGTTTATAACTCCAGACCTGACATCCGTCCGTGGCTGATTTCCTTCTGTACAGCACAATGACCTGCTCCAGTAAATATACAATTTCATGGCTTTATTTAAAATTGGCACATAATGGACAATATATCATCTCCTGCTTTGCAAGAGGACAAACAATTATCCATTGATCAAGGATGTTGTTACAGATAAAATAATAAAGGTTCCAAGACCAGTGTTCAAATTGTATGTCTTAACCCTCTATTATTGGCTTGGCCAATATTTATTTCTGGTTAAAACCTCTGTTGTGGGATTATCACCCGCCAGTCCCATCCTTTTAAGGTTGGAAAAGTGCACCAACAACTGTACCAAACAAATAGAGAAATCAAAGAAGTAATAGAACAGAAAACTAATGATATTATAACTAAAAATATGTGGGAGAGGTTAAATGCTTAGGTACATTTAACAAGGTCTACCTAAAATTCTGAATCTTTCATCCTTTCCATCCACACCTGGGGTGTCTTCTCCACCTGGCCTTTTGGACCTGCTCCACCTCACCCTCCATGAGTGACCTTACTCCATCATGACCTGCTACCTCTTACAACTCTTGGTGGTTCCAGATGAATTGATGCCTCCAACCTGTCCTGGTGAACCTGCCTCCTAACTGTCCTGATGATGCCTCCTTTCTCTATTACTTCAGTCAAGTCCTTCCATCTGGCAGATGTACCAGCACAGGTTGTGTCCTTATATACCAATCCCTCCTGACACTGTTTCTATAGGCATGGCCAGTTCTTACCTATTATCTTTACTTACAGTCCCATGCATTCCTTCTGTTTCTATAGTGTATATAGTATATACCCTTCCTCTACCTTGTATCTTGCAGTGGCAGTGCCCACTGTACCCTCTGCCTCAGGTCTGTTTCTGGTCTTACGCATATCGGGGGTCATTCCGAGTTGATCGCTAGCTGAAAATGTTCGCTACGCAGCGATGATGCAAAAAAACGGCACTTCTGCGCATGCGTATGCGGCACAATGCGCACGCGCGACATAGTTTCACGACTGCTGAAGTAGTTTCACACAAGGTCTAGCGAAGATTTTCAGTCGCACTGCTGGCCGCAGAGTGATTGACATGAAGTGGGCGTTTCTGGGTGTCAACTGACCGTTTTCAGGGAGTGTTCGGAAAAACGCAGGCGTGCCAGGAAAAACGTAGGTGTGGCTGGGAGAACGCAGGGCGTGTTCGTGACGTCAAAACAGGAACTGAATGGTCTGAAGTGATCGCAAGCGCTGAGTAGGTCTGAAGCTGCTCTAAAACTGCACAAAATTTTTTTGTAGCCACTCTGCGATACAACCGTTCACACTTCTGCTAAGCTAAGATACACTCCCAGTGGGAGGCGGCATAGCGTTTGCACGGCTGCAAAAAACAGCTAGCGCGCGATCAACTCAGAATGACCACCATCATCAGTACTTTATCTGCTTGATGAATAAACTGTTTCCTTGTTCTAGTTGTCTGATGTTTTTATGTATAATTTTGTGGTCTGTATAAAGCACTGCGGAAATGTTGTGGCACATTACAGATAAATGATGATTCAGGAGATATTTAATAACACTATGCAAACTCTGCAAACCACATTGCTTTGCAACATTGAATTTGAAACAGAGAATTTGACGGCAGATAAGAGCAACTGCCCTTTTTTAACCTTTAGGTAACCCCAACCCCATTTGAAGTTGAACCTTACTTAATCTGAGCATTTTGGTGGCTATCCAGTTTAGGGGCATAGAAGGAAAACAAAATAACTGCCGAAGTGACAACAAAGGGTGCGGAGGGTCCTGCTTATGAGCGGGCTTACAATTTAGCTATACATTTACAGTAATTACTGGTCAACAGTAGAAATGTGCGGTTTGGTTTACATGTAGAGCGAACATACCAAACTAAACTTTTACTTGTCGATCTGACCCCCGACTCTTCTCAACATATTCGGATCCCAAAATGAGGCAAAATGCCATCTTCCCGGCACTGGATCTCGCATGTTTTGGATTCCATATACTCTAAGTCCCTCCCTCATGATCAGATGCCATTTCACACAGGAGATCAGAAGGAGAGAGCTGCTACACTGTGAGGCACTGTGTTAAAAAATGTATAATGTCATTTTAGGGTGCCATTATTACTAGAAGCACTGTGTTGTTTGTGTGTTCAAGCACTGTGTTTTAAAAAATCTAACATCATTTTAATGTGCCATTAAAGTGAACCTAAACCTTTGAATTTATTAAAGATGTGCACCGGAAATTTTTCGGGTTTTGTGTTTTGGTTTTGGGTTCGGTTCCGTGGCCGTGTTTTGGGTTCGAACGCGTTTTGGCAAAACCTCACCGAATTTTTTTTGTCGGATTCGGGTGTGTTTTGGATTCGGGTGTTTTTTTTCAAAAAACCCTAAAAAACAGCTTAAATCATAGAATTTGGGGGTCATTTTGATCCCAAAGTATTACTAACCTCAATAACCATAATTTCCACTCATTTTCAGTCTATTCTGAACACCTCACACCTCACAATATTATTTTTAGTCCTAAAATTTGCACCGAGGTCGCTGGATGACTAAGCTCAGCGACCCAAGTGGCCGACACAAACACCTGGCCCATCTAGGAGTGGCACTGCAGTGTCACGCAGGATGGCCCTTCCAAAAAACACTCCCCAAACAGCACATGACGCAAAGAAAAAAAGAGGCGCAATGAGGTAGCTGTGTGACTAAGCTCAGCGACCCAAGTGGCCGACACAAACACCTGGCCCATCTAGGAGTGGCACTGCAGTGTCACGCAGGATGGCCCTTCCAAAAAACACTCCCCAAACAGCACATGACGCAAAGAAAAAAAGAGGCGCAATGAGGTAGCTGTGTGAGTAAGCTAAGCGACCCTAGTGGCCGACACAAACACCTGGCCAATCTAGGAGTGGCACTGCAGTGTCAGGCCGGATGGCCCTTCCAAAAAATACTCCCCAAACAGCACATAACGCAAAGAAGAAAAAAAAGAGGCGCAATGAGGTAGCTGTGTGACTAAGATAAGCGACCCTAGTGGCCGACACAAACACCTGGCCCATCTAGGAGTGGCACTGCAGTGTCACGCAGGATGGCCCTTCCAAAAAACACTCCCCAAACAGCACATGACACAAAGAAAAATGAAAGAAAAAAGAGGTGCAAGATGGAATTGTCCTTGGGCCCTCCCACCCACCCTTATGTTGTATAAACAGGACATGCACACTTTAACCAACCCATCATTTCAATGACAGGGTCTGCCACACGACTGTGACTGAAATGACGGGTTGGTTTGGACCCCCACCAAAAAAGAAGCAATTAATCTCTCCTTGCACAAACTGGCTCTACAGAGGCAAGATGTCCACCTCATCATCATCCTCCGATTCATCACCGTGTACATCCCCCTCCTCACAGATTATCAATTCGTCCCCACTGGAATCCACCATCACAGCTCCCTGTGTACTTTGTGGAGGCAATTGCTGCTGGTGAATGTCTCCATGGAGGAATTGATTATAATTCATTTTAATGAACATCATCTTCTCCACATTTTCTGGAAGTAACCTCGTACGCCGATTGCTGACAAGGTGAGCGGCGGCACAAAACACTCTTTCGGAGTACACACTTGTGGGAGGGCAACTTAGGTAGAATAAAGCCAGTTTGTGCAAGGGCCTCCAAATTGCCTCTTTTTCCTGCCAGTATACGTACGGACTGTCTGACGTGCCTACTTGGATGCGGTCACTCATATAATCCTCCACCATTCTTTCAATGGTGAGAGAATCATATGCAGTGACAGTAGACGACATGTCCGTAATCGTTGGCAGGTCCTTCAGTCCGGACCAGATGTCAGCATCAGCAGTCGCTCCAGACTGCCCTGCATCACCGCCAGCGGGTGGGCTCGGAATTCTGAGCCTTTTCCTCGCACCCCCAGTTGCGGGAGAATGTGAAGGAGGAGATGTTGACAGGTCGCGTTCCGCTTGACTTGACAATTTTCTCACCAGCAGTTCTTTGAACCCCTGCAGACTTGTGTCTGCCGGAAAGAGAGATCCAACGTAGGTTTTAAATCTAGGATCGAGCACGGTGGCCAAAATGTAGTGCTCTGATTTCAACAGATTGAACACCCGTGAATCCTTGTTAAGCGAATTAAGGGCTCCATCCACAAGTCCCACATGCCTAGCGGAATCGCTCAGTGTTAGCTCCTCCTTCAATGTCTCCAGCTTCTTCTGCAAAAGCCTGATGAGGGGAATGACCTGACTCAGGCTGGCAGTGTCTGAACTGACTTCACGTGTGGCAAGTTCAAAAGGTTGCAGAACCTTGCACAACGTTGAAATCATTCTCCACTGCGCTTGAGACAGGTGCATTCCACCTCCTATATCGTGGTCAGTTGTATAGGCTTGAATGGCCTTTTGCTGCTCCTCCAACCTCTGAAGCATATAGAGGGTTGAATTCCACCTCGTTACCACTTCTTGCTTCAGATGATGGCAGGGCAGGTTCAGGCGTTTTTGGTGTTGCTCCAGTCTTCTGTACATGGTGCCTGTACGCCGAAAGTGTCCCGCAATTCTTCTGGCCACCGACAGCATCTCTTGCACGCCCCTGTCGTTTTTTAAATAATTCTGCACCACCAAATTCAAGGTATGTGCAAAACATGGGACGTGCTGGAATTTGCCCAGATTTAATGCACACACAATATTGCTGGCGTTGTCCGATGCCACAAATCCCCAGGAGAGTCCAATTGGGGTAAGCCATTCTGCGATGATCTTCCTCAGTTGCCGTAAGAGGTTTTCAGCTGTGTGCGTATTCTGGAAAGCGGTGATACAAAGCGTAGCCTGCCTAGGAAAGAGTTGGCGTTTGCGAGATGCTGCTACTGGTGCCGCCGCAGCTGTTCTTGCGGCGAGAGTCAATACATCTACCCAGTGGGCTGTCACAGTCATATAGTCCTGAGTCTGCCCTGCTCCACTTGTCCACATGTCCAGGGCCATCTTTTCGTATGGGCTCAATGGGCTCTTGCCCAAGGGCCCCAGGAGTGTAAGGGCCCTAGGCTGATAGCTGAGGGTCCCCTCTTTCCAGGGGTACCAGGTTTTTGAAAATCGTCCTTGGGGAACTGGAGATATCCGACTTGAAAGCAGGGGTCCCCATCCAAACCTGTTAATTGCTATTCCCAGAAAGATATCTCCGGTTCTGTCTGACTTAGAGTTTCTCTGAGTGGATAACCAAAAAGATGGGACTCTCCACTTTTGGTGGACACTGGAAGCTTGCCTATACTATGCCCAGAACCAGAGATATCAGCCTTCCAGCAGCTGGTCCCTGCTCCAGCTCCACATGCCTAATATGCAGTTTTAGATTTTCTTTGGTGGATTGCTCTGGCTCCTGAACTCTGATCCCCAAGTCCCCAGTACCTCCTGATAGGTGAGACTCTCTAGTTTTTTTTGTCCCATTCAAAGCTAAGAATTATATTTTCAGGAACATGAGATATCTGCAGTCAAGCAAGCTGCCCTTCCACCGGAAAATGATAAATATTAAGCCCACTCCACTATCCACCCCTCCCCTACGTATTAAACACCCCCTAACACCCTGGAAGTCATATATCAGGGCTTCTTCATTCAGCCCAATGCCCCCTTCTACAGTTTAGCCCCATCTGTGCAGTAAAGGAGTAATTATCAGAAATTACTGCTCCAGGTCCTACATGCTGAGCGGAAGATAGAACACCCCCTACCGCCCGCGGGACATCAAAGCTGCCACTGATAGCACCCTCCAGCCCTACCACTGGAGGATGGGTAGGGGGCCCAGTGCATTGCTGTGCCCAGGGGCCTACACTGCTGTTAAGACGGCCCTGCACATGTCCGTGGTTAAGTGGACATTGGGTACAACTGCATTTTTTAGGACACTGGTGAGTCTTTTTCTGAGGTCTGTGTACATTTTCGGTATCGCCTGCCTAGAGAAATGGAACCTAGATGGTATTTGGTACCGGGGACACAGTACCTCAAACAAGTCTATAGTTGGCTCTGCAGTAATGATGGATACCGGAACCACGTTTCTCACCGCCCAGGATGCCAAGGCCTCAGTTATCCGCTTTGCAGCAGGATGACTGCTGTGATATTTCATCTTCCTCGCAAAGGACTGTTGGACAGTCAATTGCTTGGTGGAAGTAGTAAAAGTGGTCTTACAACTTCCCCTCTGGGATGACCATCGACTCCCAGCAGCAACAACAGCAGCGCCAGCAGCAGTAGGCGTTACACTCAAGGATGCATCGGAGGAATCCCAGGCAGGAGAGGACTCGTCAGAATTGCCAGTGACATGGCCTGCAGGACTATTGGCATTCCTGGGGAAGGAGGAAATTGACACTGAGGGAGTTGGTGGGGTGGTTTGCGTGAGCTTGGTTACAAGAGGAAGGGATTTACTGGTCAGTGGACTGCTTCCGCTGTCGCCCAAAGTTTTTGAACTTGTCACTGACTTATGATGAATGCGCTGCAGGTGACGTATAAGGGAGGATGTTCCGAGGTGGTTAACGTCCTTACCCCTACTTATTACAGCTTGACAAAGGCAACACACGGCTTGACACCTGTTGTCCGCATTTCCGTTGAAATACTTCCACACCGAAGAGCTGATTTTTTGGGTATTTTCACCAGGCATGTCAATGGCCATATTTCTCCCACGGACAACAGGTGTCTCCCCGGGTGCCTGACTTAAACAAACCACCTCACCATCAGAATCCTCCTTGTCAATTTCCTCCCCAGCGCCAGCAACACCCATATCCTCCTCATCCTGGTGTACTTCAACACTGACATCTTCAATCTGACTATCAGGAACTGGACTGCGGGTGCTCCTTCCAGCACTTGCAGGGGGCGTGCAAATGGTGGAAGGCGCATGCTCTTCACGTCCAGTGTTGGGAAGGTCAGGCATCGCAACCGACACAATTGGACTCTCCTTGTGGATTTGTGATTTCGAAGAACGCACAGTTCTTTGCTGTGCTTTTGCCAGCTTAAGTCTTTTCATTTTTCTAGCGAGAGGCTGAGTGCTTCCATCCTCATGTGAAGCTGAACCACTAGCCATGAACATAGGCCAGGGCCTCAGCCGTTCCTTGCCACTCCGTGTGGTAAATGGCATATTGGCAAGTTTACGCTTCTCCTCCGACGATTTTATTTTAGATTTTTGAGTCCTTTTTTTACTGATATTTTGTGTTTTGGATTTTACATGCTCTGTACTATGACATTGGGCATCGGCCTTGGCAGACGACGTTGATGGAATTTCATCGTCTCGGCCATGACTAGTGGCAGCAGCTTCAGCACGAGGTGGAAGTGGATCTTGATCTTTCCCTATTTTTGGAACCTCAACATTTTTGTTCTCCATATTTTAATAGGCACAACTAAAAGGCACCTCAGGTAAACAATGGAGATGGATGGATACTAGTATACTTATGGATGACGAGTGACTGACGACACAGAGGTAGCTACAGCCGTGAACTACCGTACTGCGTCTGCTAGTATAGAGATGATAATGATATAAAAAATATATATATATCACTACTGCAGGTATATATAATATAATAACGGACCTGCTGGACACTGTCAGCAGACTCCTAAACTACTAGTATGAAGAAGATAAAAAAAAAACCCCACCACAGGTAGGTATACAATTATGGACGAGCACTGACGACACAGAGGTAGCCACAGCCGTGGACTACCGTACTGCGTCTGCTAATATAGAGATGATAAAGATGATAGAGATGAACAAAAAAAATATAACACTACTGCAGGTAAATATTTATATAATATAATGAATGACGGACCTGCTGGACACTGTCAGCAGAATGCGTTTATAGAATAAAAAAAAAAAACACCACAGGAGTATTTAACTTTTTCAGGCAGACAATATACTGGTGGTCACTGGTCAGTCACACTGGCAGCAAAAGTGTGCACTGTACTCCTGCTATAACTGCACCCCAGTCTCCCCCACAATTCAGCTGTGTGAGCAGTGAGCACTCAGCACAGTCAGATATACATAGATGATATTATCATGCAGCACACTGAGGCAGAGCACAGATATGGTATGTGACTGTGTATCGTTTTTTTTCAGGCAGAGAACGGATTATATTAAGTAATAAATAAAACTGGTGGTGGTCACTAGTAACTATCAGCAAAACTCTGCACTCTGAGTACTCCTAATGCTCCCCAAAATTACTAAGTTAGTAGTAAATCAACTCAAGTGTCTCTATCTATTCTAACGGAGAGGACGCCAGCCACGTCCTCTCCCTATCAATCTCAATGCACGTGTGAAAATGGCGGCGACGCGCGGCTCCTTATATAGAATCCGAGTCTCGCGATAGAATACGAGCCTCGCGAGAATCCGACAGCGGGATGATGACGTTCGGGCGCGCTCGGGTTAACCGAGCAAGGCGTTAGGATACGAGTCTGCCTCGGACCCGTGTAAAAAGGCTGAAGTTCGGGGGGGTTCGGATTCCGAGGAACCGAACCCGCTCATCTCTAGTATTTATAGGACATTTATTATTGCAGTATATATGATAATGTTTATTACTTGACCAAAAAATACTGTGTTAGAGCCCCGAGAAGACTTCTTTGTTTTGACACATTCCTGTTAAAAATCTGAATTATTTTCTAATTGAATTTATTATATTGTGTATTCATTTAGTGTGCGTTCAGATGAGTGATGCAGTGAATATATTTATATTACTGTTCTGTGTGTGGTGGTGTCATCTACACCCCAAAACAATTCCCAAGTGTAAAAAATGAATTTCTTGGCTGGTGTCAAAAATTAAAACCAGTCATGGATTAGTCAATAGAAGAGCAGGAGCAGCAAATCAAGACTAGTGCTGCGGCTGTTGCCAGTCATGATAGTACTTGAACATCCACTAAAGCAGTGGTTCTCAAACTGTGTGCCGTGGCACCTTGGGGGGTGCTCTGGGTTGGTGGTCCAGGACCACTTGCAGGGGTGCCCTGGGTTGGTGGTCCAGGACCAAATAAAATTATTTATGGTCAATGTAATAGGCAAAACCAGTTCCGATGGCGGTCAGTCATAAAATATGTGGATAAACAGAAGCAAATCTTGTCACTCACTAAACAATTAAACCTAAGAGTGACATATAAATACAATTTTCTTAAATTAATATTTCTTTCTAAATTTCTCAATAAAAAAACATTTGGCCTAGGGGTGCCGTGAAAAAAATTATGATGATCTAGGGCACCGGAGATTCAAAAAAGTTTGGGAATCATTGCACTAAAGCCATGGTCAAGTGTAAAGAAGGTTTAAGAAAGGGCACCTGAATTCTAAACAATATATCACAATGTTAAAGAAAACATCACCTCTAATAATAAAGGGAACGTCTACTGCCAAAAACCGTAAACTTGCCAACATTCCATACACAACATGCAATGACAAGGAAAGACTCAGGCCACAGCCATTCCTTGTGAGTGGGTCCTGCTAGTGCTTCTGCTGTTTCATGCACTAGAAGATGGCCTATTGTGGAAGCTGGAGCCAAACTCAGGCATATTCTTCTGTAACCTCATATGATGATGCAATACCATCTCACTCTAGAAGAGGTGTCACCTGTAAAACTGGCAAATCAGTGCAGAAAAATACCTAAGGCTGAAGAACAAACTGTGTTCACAAACTTTACAAAGAGAGTCTTAGTGTGTCCACGAGTGCTATGTGTGTGTCCGACATGTCTGACACTGTACTCAGAGGAACCGCCTTCCACCATTTCTGCACCCTCTGCACATGTGGAGATGATCAGCACAAGTAAACATGAAATATAGAAATTGAGGATGCTACTGTGGAAGTGCAATGGGATAAGGGAAAAATTTGTGTATCTCATGCTAATGAGGATGTTGATGATAAGGATGTTGTTTGTGTCAAAGTCAGCTACCAGTGTCAGCCGTTCTTGACCGTGATAAAAACAAGGCCATTAACATGCCTGGGTATACAGTGCATCCGGAAAGTATTCACAGAGCTTCACTTTTTCCACATTTTGTTATGTTACAGCCTTATTCCAAAATGGAATAAATTCATTTTTCCCCTCAAAATTCTACACACAATGGCCCTCATTCCGAGTTGTTCGGTCGCAAGGCGAATTTAGCAGAGTTACACACGCTAAGCCGCCGCCTACTGGGAGTGTATCTTAGCTTCTTAAAATTGCGACCGATGTATTCGCAATATTGCGATTACAAACTACTTTGCAGTTTCTGAGTAACTTCAACCTTACTCTGCCTGTGCGATCAGTTCAGTGCTTGTCGTTCCTGGTTTGACGTCACAAACACACCCAGCGTTCGCTCAGACACTCCCCCGTTTCTCCAGCCACTCCTGCGTCTTTTCCGGAAACGGTAGCGTTTTCATCCACACGCCCATAAAACGCCGTGTTTCCGCCCAGTAACACCCATTTCCTGTCAATCACATTACGATCGCCGGAGCGATGAAAAAGCCGTGAGTAAAAATACTATCTTCATTGTTAAATTACTTGGCGCAGTCGCAGTGCGAATATTGCGCATGCGTACTAAGCGGATTTTCATTGCGATGCGATGAAAAATACCGAGCGAACGACTCGGAATGAGGGCCCATACCCCATAATGACATCATGAAAAAAGTTTTTTTGAGATTTTTGCAGATTTATTAAAAATAAATAACTAAGAAATCACATGTACATAAGCATTCACAGCATTTGCTCAGTACTTTGTTGATGCAATTTTCTCAGCAATTACAGCCTCAAGTCTTTTTGAATATGATGCCACAAGCTTGGCACACCTATCTTTGGACAGTTTCACCCATTCCTCTTTGTAGCATCTCTCATCCTGTATCAGGTTGGATGGGAAGCGTCGGTGCACACCCATTTTCAGATCTTTCCAGAGATGTTCATTCGGATTCAAGTCTGGACTCTGGCTGGGCACATTCACAGAGTTGTCCTAAAGCCACTCATTTGATATCTTGGCTGTGTGCTTAGGGTCGTTGTCCTGCTGAAAGATGAACCGTCGCCCTAGTCTGAGATCAAGAGTGCTCTGGAGCAGGTTTTCATCCAGGATGTCTCTGTACATTGCTGCATTCAACTTTCCCTCTATCCAGACTAGTCTCCCAGTTCCTGCCGCTGAAAAACATCCCCACTGCATGATGCTGCCACCATCATGCTTCACTGTAGGGATGGTATTGGCCTGGTGATGAGTGGTTCCTGGTTTCCTCCAAACATGACACCTGGCATTCATGCCAAAGAGTTCAATCTTTGTCTCATTAGACCAGAGAATTTTGTTTCTCATGGTCTGAGAGTCCTTCAGGTGCATTTTGGAAAACTCCAGGCAGGCTACCATGTGTTTTTAACTAAGGAGTGGCTTCCATCTAGCCACTCTACCATACAGGCCTGATTGGTGGATTGCTGCAGAGATGGTTGTCCTTCTGGAAGGTTCTCCTCTCCTCACAGAGGAATGCTGTAGCTCTGACAGAGTGACCATCGGGTTCTTGGTCACCTCCCTGACTAGGGCCCTTCTCTCCCGATTGCTCAGTTTAGACGGCCAATCAACTGAATTTACCACAGGCGGATTCCAATTAAGCTGTAGGAACGTCTCAAGGATGATCAGTGGAAACAGGATGCCCCTGAACTCAATTTTGAGCTTCATGGCAAAGGCTGTGAATACTCATGTACATGTGAGTTCTTAGTTTTTTATTTTTAATAAATTTGCAAAAATCTCGAAAAATCTTTTTTTCACATTGTCATTATGGGGTGTTGTGTGTAGAATTTCGAGGGTAAAAATGAATATATTCCATTTTGAAATAAGGCTGTAACATAACAAAATGTGGAAAAAGTGAAGCACTGTGAATACTTTCTGGATGCACTGTAAAACCAAAAAACCCCACCTCTTTTGTGTGAAATTATTTAGTCCCAAATCCGGAAATTTGTAAAGCCATATGCACAATTTGTGATGACAAAGTAAGTAGAGGTAGGGGCATTTACCATCTAGGAATATCCTGTTACATCACTTGCAGTTCATTTGGGAAAATCTAAAAAATCCCGTAAAATAATACCACAGTCCAGCATCAGCTAGCTTTCAGCTCTCAGCTAGATCTCACAGATACTGGTCAAACTGAATTGCCTTCAACAGCAGGAATAGCAGCAACATCTAACAAACAATGCCAGCTCATTCACAGGCAGGCTACTCTCTGTATCACTGGCTTCACTAAGAGGCATACTGGTGTCAACCTGCTAGAAAATCTCAGGGATGTCCTAACAAAATGTCTTACCCTGCTAGGACTCTCCTGGGGATTTGTCATTTATAATAATGCAAGTAATATTGAGAGAGCATTACAACATGATGAATTTGTTCATGTTTCATGGTTTGCACACACAATAAAGTTTGTATTATAGATTTTTTTATTTTTTTATTGACAGGTGTGTGCAGGAGATGCTGTTGGTGGCCTGAAAAATTTCCAGATTTTATCGGCATTCAGCAACTGCAAGTAGAATACTGCAGCAGCTATAATAACAGTTCCATTTGCCAGGTCACCAACTGAAGCAAGCGGTAGTGACCAGGTGAAATTCCACCTTTTATATGCTTATGCGAATTGAGGAACATCAACAAGTAATCCAAAGTTACACCACAAGCCATGACATAGAGAGAGGAGAATGATTGTACCTTAGTTTAATGGAGTATACTTTGCATAACCATTTAAAGTAGTAACTAATGAAGTGAATTCAGACACTGCCAGCCTGAGTCAGGTGATTCCCTTCATGAAACTACTTAAAAAGCAGCTAGAGAAAATGAAGGAGGAGATTAAATGAAGCAATTCCGCTAATTTGCTGGATTTGTAGATCAAAATCTTTATTCACTTTGCGAGGACCATAGGGTGGTTGTTAGCTTACAATCAGATCACTATATTTTGGAAACCATGCTTGATCCTAGGTTTAAGTCATATGTAATGTCTTTCTTTCCAACTGATGAGATTTTAAGAGATGAAAAGACCTCCATGTGAGCAAGTTGTCAGCTCAAGTGGCACATGACACAATGATATCTCCTGCTTCAGTTTCTCCTGCACTGCCAGAAAAACTCACCTTACCAAGAGACCCACTGGTGATAAGAATAAGTCAACTCCAGAGCACCAGACTGAAACAACATTATGACATCTGGTCAGGCTTAAAATAATTGCCCAATATTATTGACACCTCTTCCATGTCTCAATCTGATACAGTAACAATCAATAGAATTTATAAATTAGCATGTCACACAGGCCCCTTGAATACTGGGAGGAAAAATTTGGATCCCCTTGTACAAACTAGCTTTGCTTTACTTAAGCTGCCCACCCTCCAGTGTGTACTTGCAAAGAGTGTTTGCACAGCCAGGAACCTTGTGAGCAATCGGCGTAGGTTGCTACTTCCTAAAAATGTGGAAACTCTGGTGTTCATTAAAATTAATTACAAATTCAAAGAGGAAGACCAAAAATCGCATCAAAGTACAGTCTTCTATAATGGTGTATTAAAGTGGGTATGAGCAAATATTGTGTGATGACATCAACAATGATGAGGGTGAGGATGAGATTGACATCTTTCAACTGTAGACAAGATTAACAACACTGTTAGCTGCCTTAAGCCAATTGGTAGCTTGTTTTGTGGGGCACCGAACAAACCAAGCAATTCAGCCACAAAAGTGTCATTCCCTGTCGCTGAAGTGCTTTGTTTGTTAAATCGTGAATGTCCTTTTCAATATCCAACATAAGGTTGGATGTGATGGCTCAAGGACAATTTCATATTGCAGTACTTTTCTTTACATTATAGGCTGTATTTTTGGGGGGCATTTGTGATGGTCTGCTATCTCTTACACTTTAACAGCCCAACTTGATCTCTAACATGGTGTGTGGTGTGTGCTTGACTGGAAGCATATAAATAATTGAATTAGAAAGAATAATATTTGTATAACTATGTTGGGTTAGCAGGTGAGCCTCCTAATATTTCGTTAGGGTAAGATAAGCTGATTTGGAGTTTACAGCTCTGCAGTGCAACTATTCATTTTCTTGGCTTCTTTTTCATTCCTTGTCAGGAATCCTTGGCTACTATCATTGTATTCTGTTATGGCCTTTTGTATTCTCCATTGCTGAAAAACAGTCTTTTCTGTCTCTTGCAAGGCCACTTCTCAAATTGAATGTTCTTAATCGATTAATCGATCAATTGATCAATCAATCAATCAATCAATCAATTCTTTACCTGCCTTCCACTATGGGGGTCATTCCGAGTTGTTCGCTCGCAAGCTGCTTTTAGCAGCTTTGCACACGCTAAGCCTCCGCCTACTGGGAGTGAATCTTAGCTTATCAAAATTGCGAACGAAAGATTCGCAATAATGCGAAAAGACTTCTCTGTGCAGTTTCTGAGTAGCTCGAGACTTACTCTGCCACTGCGATCAGTTCAGTGCTTGTCGTTCCTGGTTTGACGTCACAAACACACCCAGCGTTCGCCCAGACACTCCTCCGTTTCTCCAGCCACTCCCGCGTTTTTCCCAGAAACGGTAGCGTTTTTTCGCACACACCCATAAAACGGCCAGTTTCCGCCCAGAAACACCCACTTCCTGTCAATCACATTACGATCACCAGAACGAAGAAAAAACCTTGTAATGCCGTGAGTAAAATACCTAACTGCATAGCAAATTTACTTGGCGCAGTCGCACTGCGGACATTGCGCATGCGCATTAGCGACTAATCGCTCCGTTGCAAGAAAAAAATAACGAGCGAACAACTCGGAATGACCCCCAATATACTTCACCTACATTTCCCTGTACTGCCCTTGGGCCTCTTCTTCGTTAACAAAAACATTCTTTCTATGGGGTCGTATAGTTTATTAAACTGCCCTCCTGTCTGCCACTGCTGCGTGGCAATGTTTCTTTTAAACTGCCCTTTCTTTGTGCTGCTGCTCTATTGCCTTGTTTAGGCAGCCAGCCATTGGCCGATATTGGTGAACAATATTGTTAGATCTGTGGTGGATAAAATTGACTGGAAATGACTGAAAAATAATGTTATTGGGGTTAATAATACAGCAGGAACAAAACAGGTCTAAATTACAGTAAATTATTTTATGTATTTTTATTTATTTTTTTCAAAATCCAGATCCAAAACCAAAACACGAAGATGAATTTGATCCAAAAACATGGGGATCTGGGCACATCTATAGACTACAGTATTGCATACCAACAGAAGTACGAAGCACGAAGGCCGCTGAATGACACAAGACAATACAGAAAAATAGCAGTGTTTATACATTAAAGTACAAATTGTGACTGCAATCGGATACAGCATCAGATAAGAAAATGTGTAGGTGGTGTAAAGGGGGGCACTCACGGAGCGATCGCTGCTTAAAATCTAAGCAATCTGACTAGATTGCTTATTTTAAGCATGATCGCTCCATGTGTACCCCCCACAGCGATAGCGATGCGCAGCCCCGCACATCGCTATCACTGGTGCTAGATTGGCCTGCCATGCAGGCCAATCTAGCGGGTCGCTCACTTCACCCGCTGGGTGAAATGAGCGCCCCCCCCCGTCTCCCCCCACACGCTCAGCACACATCTCTCCCACATCGGCCCGTGAATACGGGCCTTAAGAGGTGCTGCTGTTAGGGTCTCCTGCCCTGTGCTGCCACGTCGTCATGGCAACCGGGAGACAAGTGCTAGCGGAGTAACCTGAGCGCAGCTGATACTCCGGTTCGGGTCTTTTGCTGTGCAGTGGTTACAGGCATGGGATCCGGTGCTGGTTTTTGTGCTCACAGTCTGTGAGGTCTGAGGGGGGCGTGGACAGCACCTGCTTTATAAGGCCTCTTCTCAGGTTAAGCAGATGCTGCTGAATCTTTGTTGGTTAGTCAGTTCCTGAAAGTTAGCCAGTACTGTGTAGCTTTGTATTTTGTTGTTGCTTACTGCAAATAGGCCTGGGCATTTGGTACTACACTCTGCCAATCCAGACCTAGCAGTAAGACTGGAGTCAGTCGTTTAGCCTGCTGAGGTTCTTTTGCTATCCTGTGAACCCAGCAGGTTTGTGGCTGTACTTTCAGACCTGCCTGCATAATTCTCTCTCACTGTGACAGGGCGTCCATGTGTCAGTTTAGTGGCAGTAAGCTGAACCTGGGCCCTGCAAGTGAGAATTAGGATTGTGGAGACTCTCCTTGTGTCTATTATTCCATCTCTGACCAAGGAGTTTACTGCCACACCCGTTGGTAACCCTTTAGGGTTTTGCTGTTGCCCTTAGCAACAGCATTTCGGGTTCTCTACGTATTAAAACACAACATCTTGCTTTTTCCATCTGAGCATTTCTAATACTAGGGAGACACCCAGTTTCTTAGCCTCTGGGCTTCTCTGTTCACTCTGTGTTGGTTTTGTTACCCTATCACCTTCTGTGTACGTTATGTCATATTTCCCAGTCTGTCTGTGAGTTCATTTGTTTTGCATCCCTCTCTGTTCAGACACCAGTACATTCCTGCAGGCACTGGTGTGTATAACAGTTCAAACACCAGTACATTCCTGCAGGCACTGGTGTGCATAACAGCTGCCTTATCACAAGGAAACTGAATTGAACATGAAATCTGAGTACACAACATCAACTTAAATTGACCTCAGGAGGTAAAGGGCTGGCTGATTACCTGCACTCTGAGTTCCTGTGTTCTGCTCTACTTCTGTACTTTAGAGACGGGACAGTATCTGTGTATGGGAGAGGCCAATCACAAGATACAGCAAGGGTTGTATATGCCCCAAACGAATATCAATATTCATCACTATCACCAAAGCAAACACCCAAATTCCACTGGTGTCTGGGTATCTCAGGAACCTGGTGTCCCACAAGAAGGGGATGTAGCCATAATATTGACATTTACATTGTCAACATTTATAATTTCGACATTACAGTGTTGACAGTTGAACATGTCAGCATGTGCAAAATGTTGACATGTTCACAATGACTATGAAATGAAATACCGACATTCTGCATGAACCGGTAGTGGAGTGTTAGGGTTAGGCTATAGTAGAGGAAGTTATGGTTAGGCACTATGGGGAGGGTTAGGCTATAGTAGAGGGGGTTGTTAGGGTTAGGCACTAGCTGTAGGCTATAGAAGAGGGGATTAGGGCTAGACATTAGGGGGAGGGTTAGGGTTAAGCTAAAGTAGAGGAGGTAGGGTTAGATACTAGAGGGAGGGTTAGACTATAGTAGAGGAGGATAGGGTATAGTAGAGGAGAGTTAGGGTAAGGCACAAAGGGGATGGTTGGGGTCAGACAATAGTAGAGGAAGTTAGGGTTAAGAACTAGGGGGAGGGTTAGACTATAGTAGAGGAGGTTAGGGTTAGGCACTAGGGGGAGGGTTAGGCTATAGTAGAGGGGGTTAGGGTTAGACACTAGGGGGAGGGTTAGACTATAGTAGAGGAGGTTAGGGTTAGGCACTAGGGAGAATGTTACGGTTAGGCTATAGTAGAGGAGGATAGGGTTAGGCACTGGATGAAGGGTCAGAGTTAGGCTATAGTAGATGAGGTTAGGGTTAGGCTATAGTAGAGGAGGTTAGGGTTAGGCACTAGGGTTAGGGTGTTAGTCTATAGTAGGGGAGGTTAGGGTTAGGCTATGGTAAAGAAGGTTAGGGTTAGGCACTAAGGAGAGGGTTAGGGTTAGACTATAGTAGAGGAGGATAGGGTTAGGTACTAAAGGGAGGGTTAGGCTATTGTAGAGGAGGTTAGGGGTAGGCACTAAGCGGATGGTTAGGGTTAGGCTATATAAGAGGAGGTTAGGGGTAGGAACTAAGGGGATGGCTAGGGTTAGGCTAAAGTAGAGGAGGTTGGGGGTAGGCACTAAGGGGAGGGTTAGGCTATAGTAGAGGAAGTTAGGCTATAGTATAGGACGTTGGGGATAGGCACTAGGGGGAAGGTTAGGGTTAGGCTATGGTAGAGGAGGTTAGGGTTAGGCACTAAGGAGAGGGTTAGGGTTAGACTATAGTAGAGGAGGTTAGGGTTAGGCACTAAGGAGAGGGTTAGTGTTAGGCTAAAGTAGAGGAGGTTAGGGTTAGGCACTAATGGGAGGGTTAGGCTAAAGTAGAGGGGGTTAGGGTTAGGCACTAGGGGGAGGGTTAGAGTTAGGCTATAGTAGAGGAGGTTAGGGTTAGGCACTAATGGGAGGGTTAGGCTAAAGTAGAGGGGGTTAGGGTTAGGCACTAGGGGGAGGGTTAGGGTTAGGCTATAGTAGAGGGGGTTAGGGTTAGGCACTAGGGGGAGGGATGAGTTAGGCTATAGTAGAGGCGGTTAGGGTTAGGCTATAGTAGAGGGAGTTAAGCTATAGTAGAGAAGGTTAGGGTTAGGCACTAGTGGGACGGTTAGGGTTAGGCTATAGTAGAGGGGGTTAGGGTTAGTGACTAGGGGGAGGGATGAGTTAGGCTATTGTAGATGGGGTTAGGGTTAGGCTATAGTAAAGGGGGTTAGGGTTAGGCTATAGTAAAGGGGTTTAGGCTATAGTAGAGAAGGTTAGGGTTAGGCACTAGGGGGAGGCTTAGGCTATAGTAGAGGGGGTTAGGGTTAGGCACTAATGGGAGGGTTAGGCTATAGTAGAGGGGGTTAGGGTTAGGCACTAATGGGAGGGTTAGGCTATAGTAGAGGGGGTTAGGCACTAGGGGGAGGGTTAGGCTATAGTAGAGGGGGTTAGGGTTAGGCACTAGGGGGAGGGTTAGGCTATAGTAGAGGGGTTAGGGTTAGGCACTAGGGGGAGGATAGGGTTAGGCTATAGTAGAGGGTGTTAGGGTTAGGCACTAGGGGGAGGGTTATGGTTAGGTTATAGTATAGGGTGTTAGGCTATAGTAGAGGAGGTTATGGTTAGGCACTAATGGCTGCAAATATCTGTGCTCACTGCTTTATTGTGGGGACTGGGTATATAGGAGGAGTACAGTGCAGAGTTTTGCTGACCAGTGACCACCAGTATTATACGTTCTCTGCCTGAAAAACGCTCCATATCTGTGCTCAGTGTGCTGCATATATCTGTGCTCACACTGCTTTATTGTGGGGACTGGGGACCACCAGTATTATATAGGAGGAGTACAGTGCAGAGTTTTGCTGACCAGTGACCACCAGTATTATACGTTCTCTGCCTGAAAAAAGCTCCATATCTGTGCTGCATTGTAGTATATAGTAGGAGTACAGTGCATAATTTTGCTGACCATCAGTATATAATATATAGCAGTACGGTACAGAAGGCCACTGCTCTACCTACCTCTGTGTCGTCAAGTATACTATCCATCCATACCTGTGGTGCATTTCAGTTTTGCACAGTTTGCTGACCACCAGTATATAATATATAGCAGTACGGTACAGTAGGCCACTGCTCAACCTACCTCTGTGTCGTCAAGTATACTATCCATCCATACCTGTGGTGCATTTCAGTTGTGCGCAGTATATATAGTAGTAGGCCATTGCTATTGATACTGGCATATAATTCCACACATTAAAAAATGGAGAACAAAAATGTGGAGGGTAAAATAGGGAAAGATCTAGATCCACTTCCACCTCGTGCTGAAGCTGCTGCCACTAGTCATGGCCGAGACGATGAAATGCCATCAACGTCGTCTGTCAAGGCCGATGCCCAATGTCATAGTAGAGAGCATGTAAAATCCAAAAAACAAAAGTTCAGTAAAATGACCCAAAAATCAAAATTAAAAGCGTCTGAGGAGAAGCGTAAACTTGCCAATATGCCATTTACGACACGGAGTGGCAAGGAACGGCTGAGGCCCTGGCCTATGTTCATGGCTAATGGTTCAGCTTCACATGAGGATGGAAGCACTCATCCTCTCGCTAGAAAAATGAAAAGACTTAAGCTGGCAAAAGCACAGCAAAGAACTGTGCGTTCTTCTAAATCACAAATCCCCAAGGAGAGTCCAATTGTGTCGGCTGCGATGCCTGACCTTCCCAACACTGGACGGGAAGAGGTGGCGCCTTCCACCATTTGCACGCCCCCTGCAAGTGCTGGAAGGAGCACCCGCAGTCCTGTTCCTGATAGTCAAATTGAAGATGTCACTGTTGAAGTACACCAGGATGAGGATATGGGTGTTGCTGGCGCTGAGGAGGAAATTGACAAGGAGGATTCTGATGGTGAGGTGGTTTGTTTAAGTCAGGCACCTGGGGAGACACCTGTTGTCCGTGGGACGAATATGGCCATTGACATGCCTGGTCAAATTACAAAAAAAATCACCTCTTCGGTGTGGAATTATTTTAACACAAATGCGGAGAACAGGTGTCAAGTCGTGTGTCGTCTTTGTCAAGCTGTAATAAGTAGGGGTAAGGACGTTAACCACCTCAGAACATCCTCCCTTATACGTCACCTGGAGCGCATTCATCATAAGTCAGTGACAAGTTCAAAAACTTTGGATGACAGCGGAAGCAGTCCACTGACCACTAAATCCCTTCCTCTTGTAACCAAGCTCCTGCAAACCACACCACCAACACCCTCAGTGTCAATTTCCTCCTTACACAGGAAAGCCAATAGTCCTGCAGGCCATGTCATTGGCAAGTCTGACGAGTCCTCTCCTGCCTGGGATTCCACCGATGCATCCTTGAGTGTAACGCCTACTGCTGCTGGCGCTGCTGTTGTTGCTGCTGGGAGTCGATGGTCATCCCAGAGGGGAAGTCGTAAGCCCACTTGTACTACTTCCAGTAAGCAATTGATTGTCCAACAGTCCTTTGCGAGGAAGATGAAATATCACAGCAGTCATCCTGTTGCAAAGCGGATAACTCAGGCCTTGGCAGCCTGGGCGGTGAGAAACGTGTTTCCGATATCCACCGTTAATTCACAGGCAACTACAGACTTGATTGAGGTACCGTGCCCCCGGTACCAAATACCATCTAGGTTCCATTTATCTAGGCAGGCGATACCGAAAATGTACACAGACCTCAGAAAAAGACTCACCAGTGTCCTAAAAAATGCAGTTGTTCCCAATGTCCACTTAACCACGGACATGTGGACAAGTGGAGCAGGGCAGACTCAGGACTATATGACTGTGACAGCCCACTGGGTAGATGTATTGCCTCCCGCAGCAAGAACAGCAGCAGCGGCACCAGTAGCAGCATCTCGCAAACGCCAACTCATTCCTAGGCAAGCTACGCTTTGTATCACCGCTTTCTATAAGAGGCACACAGCTGACAACCTCTTACGGAAACTGAGGAACATCATCTCAGAATGGCTTACCCCAATTGGACTCTCCTGGGGATTTGTGACATCGGACAACGCCAGCAATATTGTGCGTGCATTACATCTGGGCAAATTCCAGCACGTCCCATGTTTTGCACATACATTGAATTTGGTGGTGCAGAATTATTTAAAAAATGACAGGGGCGTGCAAGAGATGCTGTCGGTGGCCCGAAGAATTGCGGGCCACTTTCGGCATTCAGCCACCGCGTGCCGAATACTGGAGCACCAGCAAACAGTCCTGAACCTGCCCTGCCATCATCTGAAGCAAGAGGTGGTAACGAGGTGGAATTCAACCCTCTATATGCTTCAGAGGATGGAGGAGCAGCAAAAGGCCATTCAAACCTATACATCTGCCTACGATATAGGCAAAGGAGGGGGAATGCACCTGACTCAAGCGCAGTGGAGAATGATTTCAACGTTGTGCAAGGTTCTGCAACCCTTTGAACTTGCCACACGTGAAGTCAGTTCAGACACTGCCAGCCTGAGTCAGGTCATTCCCCTCATCAGGCTTTTGCAGAAGAAGCTGGAGACATTGAAGGAGGAGCTAAAACAGAGCGATTCCGCTAGGCATGTGGGACTTGTGGATGGAGCCCTTGATTTGCTTAACCAGGATTCACTGGTGGTCAATCTGTTGAAATCAGAGCACTAAATTTTGGCCACCGTGCTCGATCCTAGATTTAAAACCTACGTTGTATCTCTTTTTCCTGCAGACACAAGTCTGCAGAGGTTCAAAGACCTGCTGGTGAGAAAATTGTCAAGTCAAGCGGAACGTGACCCGTCAACAGCTCCTCCTTCACATTCTCCCGCAACTGGGGCTGCGAGGAAAAGGCTAAGAATTCCGAGCCCACCCGCTGGCGGTGATGCAGGGCAGTCTGGAGCGAGTGCTGACATCTGGTCCGGACTGAAGGACCTGCCAACGATTACTGACATGTCGTCTACTGTCACTGCATATGATTCTCTCCCCATTGAAAGAATGGTGGAGGATTATATGAGTGACCGCATCCAAGTAGGCACGTCAGACACTACGTCCGTACGTATACTGGCAGGAAAAAGAGGCAATTTGGAGGCCCTTGCAGAAACTGGCTTTATTTTACCTAAGTTGCCCCCCCTCCAGTGTGTACTCCGAAAGAGTGTTTAGTGCAGCCGCTCACCTTGTCAGCAATCCGCGTATGAGGTTACTTCCACAAAATGTGGAGAAGATGATGTTCATCAAAATGAATTATAATCAATTCCTCCGTGGAGACATTCACCAGCAATTGCCTCCAGAAAGTACACAGGGACCTGAGATGGTGGATTCCAGTGGGGACGAATTAATAATCTGTGAGGAGGGGGATGTACACGGTGAAAGGGGTGAGGAATCGGACGATGAGGAGGAGGTGGACATCTTGCCTCTGTAGAGCCAGTTTGTGCAAGGAGAGATTGATTGCTTCTTTTTTGGTGGGGGCCCAAACCAACCCGTCATATCAGTCACAGTCGTGTGGCAGACCTTGTCGCTGAAATGATGGGTTCGTTAAAGTGTGCATGTCCTGTTTATACAACATAAGGGTGGGAGGGAGGGCCCAAGGACAATTCCATCTTGCACCTCTTTTTTCTTTCATTTTTCTTTGCATCATGTGCTGTTTGGGGACTATTTTTTTGAAGTGCCATCCTGTCTGACACTGCAGTGCCAATCCTAGATGGGCCAGGTGTTTGTGTCGGCCACTTGGGTCGCTTAGCTTAGTCATCCAGCGACCTCGGTGCAAATTTTAGGATTAAAAAATAATATTGTGAGGTGTGAGGTGTTCAGAATAGACTGAAAATGAGTGGAAATTATGGTTATTGTGGTTAATAATACTATGGGATCAAAATGACCCCCAAATTCTATGATTTAAGCTGTTTTTGAGGGTTTTTTGTAAAAAACACCCGAATCCAAAACACACCCGAATCCGACAAAAAATTTTCAGGGAGGTTTTGCCAAAACGCGTCCGAATCCAAAACACGGCCGCGGAACCGAATCCAAAACCAAAACACAAAACCCGAAAAATTTCCGGTGCACATCACTAGTTAGGTTTAGGCTATAGTAAAGGGGGTTAGGCTCTAATGGAAGGGTTAGGCTATAGTAGAGGGGGTTAGGCACTAGGGGGAGGATTAGGCTATAGTAGAGGGTTTAGGGTTAGGCACTAGGGGGAGGTTAGGGTTAGGCTATAGCAGAGGGGGTTAGGGTTAGGCACTAGGGTAGGTTAGGTTTAGGCTATAGTAAAGGGGGTTAGGCACTACAGTGAGGGTTAGGGTTAGGCTATATTAGAGGACGTTAGGGTTAGTCACGAGGGGGACGGTTTGATTAGGCTACGTACAGTAAGTGGAGGGTATTACTTGGCTAATGATAACTGAGACTGACTTAACGTTTAGGGGTATGAGATACGGGTGTAGTATGGCATGCCGGCGGCCGGGCTCCCGGCGACCAGCATACTGGCGACAGGAGCCCGACCGCCGGCATACCGACAGCGTGGCGAGCGCAAATGAGCCCCTTGCGGGCACGGTGGCACGCTACGCACGCCACGCTATTTTATTCTCCCTCCAGGGGGGTCATGGACCTCCACGAGGGAGAAAAAGTGTCGGTATGTCGGCTGTCGGGATTCCGGCGCCGGTATACTGTGCGCCGGGATCCCGACAGTCGGCATACTGAAGACCACCCATGAGATACTGTAAGATAGCCAGTAACCAACCAAGGCTCTCTGGATGAATTCAGATCTGGAATGGTAGTGGTAGAAGCTGGGATAACTTGGTTGCATGATGTAAGTGGGATTTTTAGCATTTTCAGTTATACCAGGCAGTTGTTTTTGATTAATCTTATCTCATGTCCCAGTCATCCAGGCTCACACAGCGCTGATGTGAGAGAGATAAAAGTCAGATGCTGTCTTCAATGTCTGCAATTAATTTATTACATCATGTCACTTGCAGGCTCAGTTCTTTGCACTCGTTTTAATAAATCTCCTCAAAAATATTTTGCCAGTGACCTCCTTCCCCGAATCATGGCAAGAAATGGAATTCACTGCTGAGATCACTGTAAAAATAACATTGCCTCATTATTATTATTAATATTATTATTATTACTACGTACGGCAGACATTAGAACAATACAGAATACACAGAACTTAACATTACAGTAACTGAAAACGTAAAACAGAGCACAGGTAACAAGTAGGAGCACAGTTCTCAGTACATAGGGGGTCATTCCGAGTTGATCGCTAGCTGCTTTCGTTCGCTGTGCAGCGATGAGGCAAAAAACGGCACTTCTGCGCATGCGTATGCGGCGACGCGCGTCGTACTAATACAACGGCCGGTGTAGTTTCACACAAGGTCTAGCGAAGCTTTTCAGTCGCACTGCTGGCCGCAGAGTGATTGACATGAAGTGGGCGTTTCTGGGTGTCAACTGACCGTTTTCAGGGAGTGTTCGAAAAAACACAGGCGTGCCAGGAAAAACGCAGGCGTGGCTGGCCGAACGCAGGGCCTGTTTGTGACGTCAAATCCGGAACTGAATAGTCTGAAGTGATCGCAAGCGCTGAGTAGGTCTGCAGCTACTCTGAAACTGCACAAAATTATTCTGTAGCCGCTCTGCGATCCTTTCGTTCGCACTTCTGCTAAGCTAAGATACACTCCCAGTGGGCGGCGGCATAGCGTTTGCACGGCTGCTAAAAGCAGCTAGCGAGCAATCAACCCGGAATGACCCTCATACTACAGCCGAGATGTAAGGAAGCACAGGAGTAGTCAGCGTACTACTAGGGAGAGGCAGCTGTCGGAAGAGATAGACGGTAACGAGCGAGGGGAGATGCGGGTATAGACAGTCGCTGAGTAGGAGAGAGCTGTATTTGAGGCGCGAGAGCAGAGGACTGTGAGAACAGAAGGGAAGAGGGACCTGCTCCAAGGAGCTTACAATCTATTTGCCTGATGCAACTTTATAGGAAAACGTTATATCTTTGTATACATTCTCTTAGTGTTCACTTTGCAGCCGTCTCGCGGGATTGTCATTTGCCACCAAGTCCTATGTAAATGTTGTGTCACTCCAATTATCCTCTCAGCGATATCTTTGTATCTTATCTGGGAATCTTTACATCTGAAGATGCAGAAGTAGATTAGTATCATTATCTGCTCTGCACCCGTCACGCAGGAAACAGATTCTTCTGGGAAGATTATGGGGTAGTAATAAATAACGTGATGCCCTTCTCTGCAGATTGTTATCTGATAAACCTGACCGTAGATCACAGCGCTGCTCACATTCACTGCTAGCAACGTGTATCCCATGTATGAGGGAGCCAGGCACTGTGCGTGGCAGCTTTACATACATGTAACTGTGTAATATATTATAAGTAGAAGTTATATGGAGACTCAGTAAGAGAAACAGGTGTGGGGTACTGAGGAAGAGCCTGTGAAACAGACTGATTTGGGTATAAAACATACCTCCCAACTGTTCGGATTTTCACTGGACAGTCCTGTTTTATGGGGACTGTTCCGCTGTCCCACCCGTGGGCCGCAGTGTGTGTGTGTGTGTGTGTGTGGGGGGGGGGGGGGGGGGGCAGACAGTGGGAGAGAGGGCATGCCCCCTCAGTGACAGAAATGGGGGCCTGGCTCGCGATCACGGGTCCTCCCTTTTCATTTGCCCCCTTTTCATAGGCCAACCCCCTCTTTGGGAGCACGCGCGGCGAAGCCGCGCTTGTGTCCCTCTTCAGAGGAGGACAAAGTTGGGAGGTATGTATAAAGTAAGTAACTGCACCTGGGTAACACCATGCTGCACTGCAGGGGGGCAGATGTAACATGTGCAGAGAGTTAGGTGTGGGAGGGGCATGTCCTAGCTCAGATCTACATTGCAGTGTGAGAATAAAGCTGCCCAGCATGTGTGGGCTACATGCAGAAGCAGCCAGTAACTGAGCACCTGGGTAACACCATGCTGCACTGCAGGGGGGCAGATGTAACATGTGCAGAGGGTTAGGTGTGGGAGGGGCGTGTCCTAGCTCAGAGCGACATTGCAGTGTGAGGATACAGCTGCCAGCATGTGTGGGCTACATGCAGAAGCAGCCAGTAACTGAGCACCTGGGTAACACCATGCTGCACTGCAGGGGGGCAGATGTAACATGTGCAGAGAGTTAGGTGTGGGAGGGGCATGTCCTAGCTCAGATCTACATTGCAGTGTGAGAATAAAGCTGCCCAGCATGTGTGGGCTACATGCAGAAGCAGCCAGTAACTGAGCTCCTGGGTAACACCATGCTGCGCTGCAGGGGAGCAGATGTAACATGTGCAGAGAGACGTTTCATTTGCATTACCCTGGCGGCTGCTGCTCCGCTCAGCCAAGAAGCTGTAATGTGTGGTGAATGCAAACAGTGGGGGTGGAATGTAAACGGGTGATGCTATAAATCTTGCAGGATAATTAGAGATTTATATTTTTGATTCTTCGCAGTTGCAGCTGCTATGCCATTGGGCCTGATTCAGAAATGGACGCTATGACACATTGCTAACACACATGGCACTACAGGAGGCATATTGTGTAAACAGACATCTCCCGTGATTGGCGTCCGAAGATGCAGCATCGGAACATCTGCATGAACATCGGACATCTGAGTGACCCGCAGGTCAGTGCAGCCCCGTGATTCTTATGAATTCTGCTTGTGAGTGACCTCTCGTTACAGCCAGAGTCCCGCAGGGGAATCACTAGTGTCATCTATGAGGGGTTTTCTTTTTTTGCCAAGTGCCCTGTTAACTTACATGAACGTATCCGATTCCACTGAGTAATAAGTGGATAAATGAGGGGGTGGGGGGTGTTTTTCTTTTTACAGGGGCACTACAGGTGGTATGGGGGCACTTGTAGATCTCTGACTGCCTTCATGCCCTGGCCGCCTTGCTGGGGCTAGTAGTCCACCTGTAAAAATGCTATTTTGTTTACACTAATTAATCATTACCCCCATACCCAAAGCCCCAGGGGGTACATAGTGGAGCCCAAGTGCTACAGTGTATATAAAGCACACCTCCCAGCTTTAGAAAATTGGGAGGAGGGACACAGACGCACTAAGGTGGCGTGGTCTTGCGGGTAGGGGGCATGGCCTCACGGAGGGTGCCACGATCGCGGGCCATGCACACATTTTCACCACTGTGGGGGCGTGCCCAGCACTCCTTGAGCAGCTGTCAAGCCCCCTATCCCTCTCTCCAGTGAGCAGACGCTGTGTGCAGAGCGGCGAGTGAGAGAGGGTCTCCCAACTGCCCCCACCCCAACCGTGGTACACTTTGACCCACGGATGGGACAACGGGACAGTCCCAGAAAAACAGGACTGTCCCGCCAAAATCGAGACAGTTAGGAGGTATGTATAAAGCACATAACTGATATAACAGTCACGCGCTTTAGGATTCACACGTGGAAGATTTGGCAGATTTCAGAGCAATATCTGCACAAGAGACTCGTTAATCTTGATTAGTCATCTCAGCGTTTGGAGGTGGAATTTTACATGTAAATCACACAGACGTTGATGCGTCTCTCCAGTCCAGCCGCCTGGGTGTTTATGTTCCACACTGGGCATTGCTCCGCACATCTGTCTCCCATTTACCAGACGGTGCTGCAGAGGGATGCGCCCTCTTTTCTGGTCCCTCACATTGCTCTGCACTGGATCTGCTGCTGACTGGACGCGGTCATGGATTCAGTGCTTGGCTCCGTCACTATAAAGTGCTGAGATTATCTTACACTGTGGAAACATAAATGCATTAACGAGCTGGTGACAGATCCTCTTTTCCCGGACTCTGAGACTATCACGTAACATCCGTCTTATGAGGTGGCAGAGAGACGCATTCTGCTGGGGAGAGTCAGGACACTTGTCAGAGGTTCATTGTCCAGAATACATCAATGCAGCCAACGCTTAGCGGCGCGGCCAATGTGCGCTGAGACGCAGGCGGATGTGCTGATAGTATACATTCATAGTCATTACACCTGTCTGTCAATAATGCGCATATTGGAGGATTTGTGTGAAGGGGATGCAGCTAAACTGCTGGCTCTCGGGATCCCGGCAGCCGACATTATACCGACGCCGGAATCCTGACAGCCAACATTATACCGATGCCGGGATCCCAACAGCTGACATTATACTGGCAGCCGGAATCCCGACAGCCGACATTATACCGACGCTGAAATCCCAACAGCTGACATTATACTGGCAGCCGGAATCCCGACAGCCAACATTATACTGGCAGCCGGAATCCCAACAGCCAACATTATACCGACGCCAGAATCCCAACAGCCAACATTATACCGACGCCAGAATCCCAACAGCAAACATTATACCGACGCTGAAATCCCAGCAGCCAACATTATACCTGACGCCGGAATCCCAACAACCAACATTATACCGACGCCGGAATCCCGGTAGCCAACATTATACCAATGCTGGAATCCCGACAGCCGACATTATACCGGCGGACGGAATCCCGACACGCACGGAACACCCACTTGGTTGGTGGGTCCATGCCACCAAGCGAGTGAGAATAGAACCTGTGGTGAGCGAAGTTAGGAGCCATGGTGGGAATTGAACCTGTGACCTCAGTGCTGTGAGGCAGAAATGCTAACCATTACACCATCCGTACTGTCTATCCTCACCACACAGCAAAGGTCCTCTCCACGAAGGGAAACTAGACGGGTAGCGTAACCCGTCTAGTTTCCTTCACAGCGCCGCACAGCACCGGGGGACACTGACAAACAGTAGCGGATCTTGCCATGGCGCGGAGCCCTCCGGATGGCGCCGGCGCCCCGGGCAAAAATCCCGTGTGCCCGTAGCAGGATCCGCTACTGATATTTATCTATCTCATATCTATCTATCTCTCATATCTATCTCATATCTATCTATCTATCTATCTATCTATCTATCTATCTATCTATCTATCTATCTATCTATCTATCTATCTATCTATCTGTCATATCTATCTATCTCATATTTATCTATCTATCTATCTATCTATCTATCTATCTATCTCATATCTATCTATCTATCTATCTATCTATCTATCTATCCATATATCTCATATCTATCTATCTATCTATTTATCTATCTCATATCTATCTACTATCTATCTCATTTCTCTCTCTCTCTCTCTCTCTCATATCTATCTACTATCTATCTATCTATCTATCTATCTATCTATCTATCTATCTATCTATCTATCTATCTATCTCATATCTGTCTATCTATCTATCTCATATCTGTCTATCTATCTATCTATCTATCTATCTATCTATCTATCTATCTATCTATCTATCTATCTATCTATCTATCTATCTATCCATATATCTCATATCTATCTATCTATTTATCTATCTATCTCATATCTATCTACTATCTATCTCATTTCTCTCTCTCTCTCTCTCTATCTCATATCTATCTATCTATCTATCTATCTATCTATCTATCTATCTATCTATCTATCCTTTCTATTCTAAATATCTATCTATCTATCTATCTATCTATCTATCTATCTATCTATCTATCTATCTATCTATCTACTATCTATCTATCTAATTTCTATCTATCTATCTATCTATCTATCTATCTATCTATCTATCTATCTATCTATCTATCTATCTATCTATCTATCTATCTATCTATCTATCTATCTATCTAATCTATCTATCTCTGTCATATCTATCTCATATCTATCTATCTATCTATCTCTCTCTGTCAGATCTTATCTATCTATCTATCTATCTATCTATCTATCTATCTATCTATCTATCTATCTATCTATCTATCTATGAATACGCAGTTGTGTAGATTGTTCCATTGTTCCACTAGAAGGTAAAATGAAAGTTTGTAGACCGCTGGAGGAATATCCTGTAGGGGTATCAGTTACAAAGTCTAGACATTTTTGTATCATACAGATACAATTCTTTGTCTCTAATGGGGATTGACATCATTGCTTAAACACTTGATACTTTCTCCTGAATATTTTTCTCTTAAAGTATGCCAAAGGGAATATTTTTGGAAATTAGATAACAGACCACGTTATATACGGGTAGCAGGTGATTTACCGACGGACACAATACTGACGGTCATAATCCCGACAGCCATTGACAGACAGTCTAAATACCGACACGGTCAAAATATCAACATACGTTATGCCGACATATTCAAAATGCTGACATAGGGGTCTATTCATGAAGCAGTGAAGAGTGGAGAAGTGAGCCTATGGAGAAGTTGCCTATGGCAACCAATCAGCTGCTCCGTACAATTGTATAATATGCAAATTATAAATGTTACTTCAATGCTGATTGGTTGCCATGGGCAACTTCTCCACAGGCTCACTTCTCCACTCACTGCTTCATGAATAGACCACAGAGTCAGAATACCGACATTTGAAATGCCGACATGTCAAAATGCTGGCATGCGTTATTAATGAATTTTTTGCCCAAACCAGACTTGTTCATACTTTACCATCCCAGTGGACCTGGAGGGGGAATATAATAGTGCCCGAAGCATGGCGAGCACAGCGAGGGGACGCAGTACACTTAGACGGTGTCCGTGTCGACCTATGTCAACATTGACACAAAAAAAACCAGAAAAACTCATGTCGGTATTTTCACATGTAAGCATTTCAACCAGTGGCGTCACAAGGCGGGTGCGGGGGGTGCGGCCCGCACCCGGGTGTGACGCCTGGAGGAGGGTGACACCAAATGTCAGCTCCTCCACACTGACAGGAACCAGGTGCTGCAGTGAGAAAATCTCCTACAGCCCCCGGATCCTGTCACAGAAGAGGAGCCGACAGTGGACGGAGACTGGCTCTCGGGGAAGCCCAGCATCTCCGGAGATGCTGGGCACGCCCCCAGAGTGACGATTCCGGGATCCCCGCAAAGCCACGCCCCCTAAGTACAAGACCACGCCCCTTTTACAGCGATCGCGGACGGAGATCAGGGGCGCGCACCGGGTGTCACCACACCCGGTGACGCCTCTGATTTCAACTGTCTTTATTCTGACTATGTCGGCATTTTTAACATGTCGGCATAGTGAATGTAGTTCTTTTGAACATGTCAGTATTTTGATTGTCGGCCAATGGCTGTAGAGATTATGATGTCGGTATTGTGTCCGTCGGTAAATCATCCTGAACCTGTTCTGTTTGTGTTTCCTTTAGCACGTGTGGTTTTGTGTCATGTTGCATTTGGAATTTATAATTGTTTACCATATATGTTATGAGATTATTTTATTGTATCTGTTTTAAGAACAAACTGTACTTTGGTGGTCATTCCGAGTCGTTCGCTCGGAAAATTTCTTCGCATCGCAGCGTTTTTCCGCTTAGTGCGCATGCGCAATGTCCGCACTGCGACTGCGCCAAGTAAATTTGCTATGAAGTTAGGATTTTTACTCACGGCTTTTTCTTCGTTCTGGTGATCGTAATGTGATTGACAGGAAGTGGGTGTTTCTGGGCGGAAACAGGCCGTTTTATGGGCGTGTGGGTAAAAACGCTACCGTTTCCGGAAAAAACGCGGGAGTGGCTGGAGAAACGGAGGAGTGTCTGGGCGAACGCTGGGTGTGTTTGTGACGTCAAACCAGGAACGACAAGCACTGAACTGATCGCAGATGCCGAGTAAGGTTGAAGTTACTCAGAAACTGCTACGAGATGTGTAATCGCAATATTGCGAATCTTTCGTTCGCAATTTTAAGAAGCTAAGATTCACTCCCAGTAGGCGGCGGCTTAGCGTGTGCAATACTGCTAAAATCGCCTTGCGAGCGAACAACTCGGAATGAGGGCCTTTGTTCTTTGTGATTCAGCTGCTGCGTCGTATTGTTTATCACATACTGTATGATGGCATCCTGCAATTTTCCTAAATCGGGATTTAATTGTGATTTTGATTAAGCCACTTACAACAATTATTCTTTGTTCTGTGTAATAAAATAGCAGAGAAATCCATCTTTAGATGCAGCTGGATTATTCCTAGGAGATAAGATCAACCCAATTCTTGCAGCAGATCGGAACCCCAGAATACATTGTATGGCTGCTGAATAGTACTATACATTATATATATATATATATATTGGCCCATCCTGATCAGTCTGCTATATCAGCTCTGTCACTTGCACATGCCAATTACATCTTTTTGTTCCTATTAAAGTCCTAATGGTCAACATGTATAATAAAATGTTACTCATAAAATCTGAGATTCATCTGGAAAATGCAGAGAGCCTGAATTCAAGTAAAGCAAAAAAGCAAGCAACTGGGCAAAACCAGTTTGCCCTACAGGTGGGGCAGATGTAACATGTGCAGAGAGAGTTAGATTTGGGTGGGGTGTAAAACTATAGCTGTCTACCATTTGTGCACTACATGCAAACAGAGGTGTAGCTAGATGCCATGGTGCCCGGAGCAAGGGTATGTTTTAGCGCCTCCCTCCCCTGTACTGAATTGGGGGCCTAGGGGCCATTTCAGACCCTGACGCTGATGTGCAAAAATAGCTATGACGCATTTTTTGCACATTTGTGCATGCGCCAGTACATGCATATGCAAGGTCCTAAACTGCGTTCTCTTCAAAACGCAGTTTAAGACGTGGAGGGGTGTGGGAATGGGGCATAGACGCCACGTTTTGTGGGCATGGATGTTCGTTGTAATGGTGAGGTCTGGATGATGCAGGCACGTCTGGACCATTTGCGTGGCAGGCCGCGGCAGCTGCGTGATGTCACACCCAACTGCTATGACCCTTAACATGGCGGCTAGCTCTTTGCCTTCGCAGAGGCTACTCTAAACTTGCGAAAGCATGGCCAAGGTGCAATGCTTTTGCATGTATGCGCGCGGGGGGTAGACTGCATCCAGCATGCAGGAAGGACTTGCTCTGTGCTGGGCGTCCCCCCGCATGTCCAAGAGATTGATCATAGATGTGCATTGTCTCGCACATAATAATACTCATAAACTGCCATCCCAGACCTGATAATCTAACTATGCTTCAATGAAAATAATGTCCCAGAATTGCCTGAGGGCAGAGAGAGGTGCCGCAGCAGCCTGGGGGGCAGAGAGAGAGAGGTGCTGCAGTAGCCTGAGAGGCAAAGTGAGGTGCTGCAGCTTCTAGTGCAGAGAGAGGTGCTGCAGCACCAATGTAGAGAGAAGTGCTGCAGCAGCCAGGTCAGAGAGAGGTGCTGCAGCAGCCGAGGCAGAAAAAGATGCTGCAGAAAGAGTTGCTGCAGCTGGAGCAGAGAGAGAGGTGCTGCAGCATTACATCACTGTAGAGCAGGCATTCCCAACCACGGTCCTCAAGGCACACCAACAGTGCAGGTTTTAGTGATATCCAGGCTGCAGCACAGATGGCTAAATCAAAATAACTGAGATACTAATTAAGTCACCTGTGCTGAAGCCCGGATATCACTAAAACCTGCACTGTTGGTGTGCCTTGAGGACAGCGGTTGGGAATGCCTGCTGCAGAGAGAAGTGCCGCAGCTGCCGGGGCAGAGAGAGGTGCTGCACCAGCCCAGGCAGAAAGAGATGCTGCAGAAAGAGTTGCTGCAGCTGGGGCAGAGAGAGAGAGGTGCTGCAGCATTACATCACTGTAGAGAGAAGTGCCGCAGCTGCCGGGGCAGAGAGAGGTGCTGCAGCAGCCCAGGCAGAAAGAGATGCTGCAGAAAGAGTTGCTGCAGCTGAGGCAGAGAGAGAGAGGTGCTGCAGCATTACATCACTGTAGAGAGAAGTGCCGCAGCTGCCGGGGCAGAGAGAGGTGCTGCAGCAGCCCAGGCAGAAAGAGATGCTGCAGAAAGAGTTGCTGCAGCTGGGGCAGAGAGAGCTAGGTGCTGCGGCATTACATCACTGTAGAGAGAAGTGCCGCAGCTGCCGGGGCAGAGAGAGGTGCTGCAGCGCCCAGGCAGAAAGAGATGCTGCAGAAAGAGTTGCTGCAGCTGGGGCAGAGAGAGAGAGGTGCTGCAGCATTACATCACTGTAGAGAGAAGTGCCGCAGCTGTCGGGGAAGAGAGGTGCTGCAGCAGCCCAGGCAGAAAGAGATGCTGCAGAAAGAGTTGCTGCAGCTGGGGCAGAGAGAGAGAGGTGCTGCAGCATTACATCACTGTAGAGAGAAGTGCCGCAGCTGTCGGGGAAGAGAGAGGTTCTGCAGCAGCCCAGGCAGAAAGAGATGCTGCAGAAAGAGTTGCTGCAGCTGGGGCAGAGAGAGAGAGGTGCTGCAGCATTACATCACTGTAGAGAGAAGAGCCGCAGCTGTCGGGGCAGAGAGAGGTGCTGCACCAGCCAAGGCAGAAAGAAATGCTGCAGAAAGAGTTGCTGCAGCTGGGGCAGAGAGAGAGAGGTGCTGCAGCATTACATCACTGTAGAGAGAAGTGCCGCAGCTGTCGGGGAAGAGAGAGGTTCTGCAGCAGCCCAGGCAGAAAGAGATGCTGCAGAAAGAGTTGCTGCAGCTGGGGCAGAGAGAGAGAGGTGCTGCAGCATTACACCACTGTAGAGAGAAGTGCCGCAGCAGCCAGGGCAGAGAGAGGTGCTGCAGCAGCCGGGGCAGAGAGTTTCCGCAGAAGTGGGGGCAGAGAGTGGTGTAGCAGGACAGAAGTAACCCCGCTGCACAGCTACAAGCAGACAGTGAGACATACTGTATAAAGAGGTTCTGCAGAGCTCCGGCATGTGCCGGCTGTCAGTGTCTCCTGCAGTCACCTATGGCCTGCCCTGTTCCCTACCTAGTCTAAGAGTCCGAGTCAGTGTGCACCTCACTGCTTCTCCTCCTCCTGCCCTGTGGCTGCCAGTACAGCTGCCCATGATGGGGAGGGCGTACGGCAGCGCGCCCTCTTAACTTTTTTGGCGCCCGGAGCACGCGCTCCACCGGAGCCACCCTCGCTACACACCTGCATGCAAAAGCAGCCAGTATTTACTCTGCACAGAAAAAAAAGAGATTTATGGTAAGAACTTACCTTTGTTAAATCTCTTTCTGCGAGGTACACTGGGTTCCACAGGGATAACATCGGGGTGTAGAGTAGAATCTTGATTCGAGGCATCAACAGCCTAAAAGCTTTGACTGTTCCCAAGATGCTCAGCGCCACCTCCTCTATATCCCCGCCTCCAGGCACTGGAGCTCAGTTTTGTTAACCAGCCCAATGCAGTAGCAGGTAAAAGAGACGACAACAGTTAGTAGCCACATACACCACACTCTCACGACAGGAGAAGGTATCAGCGGCTAATGCCATACAAACCCAAAGAAGCTAAGTGCGTCAGGGAGGGCGCCCTGTGGAACCCAGTGTACCTCGCAGAAAGATTTAACACAGGTAAGTTCTTACCATAAATCTCCTTTTCTGCAGCGGTGTACATTGGGGTTCCACAGGGATAACATCGGGGATGTCCTAAAGCAGTTCCTCATGGGAGGAGACGCACTGTAGCGGGCACAAGGCCCCGGGTCCAAAGGAAGCATCCTGGGAGGCGGAAGTATCGAAGGCATAGAACCTTGCACAATTGCCCAAGGGTCGCACCACGACGGGCCGCCCAAGAAGGTCCAACAGACCGAGTAGAATGGGCTTTGATGGTATCAGGAGCTGGAAGACCAGCATGTACATAAGCTTGTGCAATCACCATCCTAATCCATCTGGCCAGGGTCTGCTTATTCGCAGGCCAGCCACGTTTGTGAAAACCAAAAAGTACAAAGAGAGAATCAGACTTCCTAATGGAGGCTGTCCTCTTCACATAGATACGGAGAGCCCGTACCACATCCAAAGACCGCTCTTTGGAGGACAAGTAAGTAGAGATAAAGGCTGGAACCACAATCTCTTGGTTAAGGTGGAAAGAAGACACCACCTTAGGTAGATAACCAGGGCGCCTCCAAAGAACCACGCGGTCATGGTGAAAAATCAGAAAAGGTGACCGACAGGATAAGGCACCCAAGTCTGAAACCCATCTGGCAGAGGCAATAGCCAGCAGAAACAAAACCTTAAGAGTAAGCTACTTAAGGTCCACAGATTCAAGAGGTTCAAACAAAGACTCTTGCAAGGCCTACAGAACCACCGACAAATCCCAAGGACCCACAGGTGGGACATAGGGAGGTTGAATACATAAACTACCCTGAGTGAATGTATTGATTTTTTCTCTGAAACCATACCGACAAGGCAGAAATATGAACTGTGAGGGAGGCCAGACGAAGGCCTAAGTCCAGGCCCTGTTGCAGGAAAGCCAACAGCTTGGCCTTACTAAACTTGTAAGCGTCATGATTGCTAGATGCGCACCAAGCAAAGTAAGAATTCCAGACCCTGTGATAAATCAGAGCAGAAGCCGGTTTATGGGCCTTCAACATAGTTTGAATGACCGCCTCAGAAAATCCTTTGGCCCTCAGAACTGAAGCTTCAAGAGCCATGCCGTCAAAGCCAGCCAGTCCAAATCCTGGTATACACAAGGGCCCTGAACGAGGAAGTAGAAGAGGATGCTCTACTTAGAGACCCTGTAGGTCTGAGAACCAATGCCATCTGGGCCACGCTGGAGCGATCAGAAATAGGATTCCTTCTTCTTGCTTGAACTTCGTTATTACTCTGGGCAGGAGTGACACCGGAGGGAACATGTACGGCAGCTGAAAGTTCCATGGAATTGCCAGTGCATCCACGAATGCTGCTTGAGGATCCCTTATCCTTGCTCGGAAGACCGGAACCTTGTGATTGTGTCGAGACGCCATCAGGTCGATGTCTGGTAGGCCCCACTTGTCCACTAAGAGTTGATATACTTCTGGATGGAGGCTCCACTCTCCGGCATGAATGTCCTGATGACTGAGGAAGTCCTATTCCCAGTTGAGGACCACTGGAATGAACACTGCCGAAATGGCTGGCAGATGGCGTTCCGCCCACTGAAGAATCCTGGACACTTCCATCATTGCCATGCGGCTTCGAGTGCTGCCTTGATGATTTATGTACACCACTGTGCTGGTGTTGTCTGACTGTACTTGAACAGGTCTGTTCTGTATCAGATGCTGGGCCAGGTTCAGAGCATTGAACACCGCCCGCAATTCCAAAGCATTTATTGGGAGAAGAGACTTCCTGGTCCACCAACCCTGAAGAGAGTGTTGCTCCAACACCGCGCAACAACCCCTCAGACTGGCATCCGTTGTCAGGAGGATCCAGTTGGAGATCCAGAAGGGACGACCCCTGCTTAATCGTTGGTCCTGTAGCCACCAGCTCAGTGACAGGCGAACCTCCGGAGACAAGGAGATCATTTGAGACCTGATCCAGTGAGGCAGACCATCCCACTTGGCAAGAATCATCTTCTGCAGAGGACGGGAATGAAATTGAGCGTACTCTACCATGTTGAAAGCCGACACTATGAGGCCTAGTACTTGCATCGACACTCGCGGGCGAGAGAGGAAGCATCTAATCCTGTCCTGAAGGTTCAGGACCTTCTCCTGTGACAAGAAAAACCGCTAGTTGTGAGTGTCCAACAATGCCCCCAGGTGCACCATGCTCTGAGCAGGGACCAGGGAAGATTTCTTCCAGTTGATGAGCCACCCGTGGGCTTGCAGAAACTGGACCGTCAGATCCAGATGACGGAGGAGAACTTCTGGGGAATTCACCAAGATCAACAAGTCGTCCAGATACAGTAGGATCCTGACACCCTGACGGCGGAGCAGGGCCGTCATCACCGCCATGACCTTGGTGAAGACTCGCGGAGCCGTGGTCAATCCAAAAAGTAAGGCCCGAAATTGATAATGGAGGTTGCCAATAGCAAACCGCAGGTATTGCTGATGCGTTATGGCAGTAGGAATATCGAGGTAAGAATCCTGTATATCCAGGGATACCATATAGTCCCCGGTCTCCAAAGCCAGAACAATAGAGCGAAGAGTTTCCATACGAAACTTGGAGACCCTCACAAATTTGTTCAAAGACTTGAGGTTGAGAATGGGCCGGGAGGAACTATTCGGTTTCGAGACTAGGAACAACGGTGAATAGTACCCCCTGCCTCTCTGATCCAGAGGCACCGGCACTACCACTCCTGTGTCCAGGAGGGACTGTACCACCAAATGAAGAGTTTTTGCCTTTACCTGATCCAAAGGTATGTTTGTCAGGCAAAATTGATGAGTGGGACGTTTCTTGAAGGATATGGCGTATCCGTGAGTGACGACTTCCCTTACCCAGGCGTCTGAAGTGGTCTTCAACCATACTTGGATAAACCGTAGAAGTCGGCCTCCCACCCTGGGATCCCCCAGGGGGAGGCCCGTCCCGTCATGCAGCAGGCTTGTCTGATTTGGAAGCTGGCTGATGGGCAGCCGAGGCATGTTTAGGTTTGGGCTTATTGGTTTTGGAAGTGCAAGCCTGTTTCTGGTATGCCTGACCCTTTGCTTTACCTGGAGGTCGAAAGGAACAAAAGGAGGTACTCTTAACCTTCGGAGCCGAAGGAGCAGTACTAGGTAGACAGGCTGTCTTAGCGGAAGCTAAATCAGCAACAATCTTGTTGAGATCTTCACCAAAAAGGATGTTCCCCTTAAAGGGGAGCACCTCCAAGGTTTTCTTAGAGTCCAGATCCACAGACCAGGACCGTAACCAGAGAATCCAGCGAGTCAGAATGGACGTAGTAGAAGCCTTGGCCGCCAGAACACCAGCATCAGAAGCCGCCTCCTTAATGTAATGAGAGGCTGAGACAATATACTAGAGGCATTGCCTAGCATTATCAGATAAATTGGACGGCAGCTCTGCTTCCACCTTCTGAGCCCATGCTTCAATAGCTTCTGCTGCCCAAGTAGCCACAATAGTGGGCTGATGCACAGCTCCCGCAAGGGTATAAATAGACTTTAAGCAACCCTCCACACGCTTATCCGTCGGTTCCTTCAGAGAAGTAACGGTAGTAACAGGCAGAGCAGAGGACACCACCAGCCGAGCGACTTTGCGAATCCACCGGCGGTGGCGTTTCCCAATTTTTACTTGACTCCGCAGCGAGGGGGTAGCGAGCTAGCATCTTCTTGTGAGGTGTGAATTTCTTTTCTGGATTCTCCCAGGATTCTTGACATATGTCAACCAAATGGTCAGAATGAGGCAAAATTAATTTGGTAACCTCCTGACGTTTGAATCTGTCACGTTTCTTGGAGGCAACAACAGGTTCTGGGTCATCATCAATTTGAAGAATCAGTCTGATAGCCTCTAATAGGTCAGGAACATCCACCTCTGAAACAGATTCCCCATCAGAAGCATCTGGATCAGTGTCTGAGGGGTCAGTATATACGCCATCCTCATCGGACGAAGTATCTGAAATATGAGTGGATTGCAAGGAAGTAATGGCTCGCTTAGAGGACCCCTTGGTCTTAGGCGGTCGAGGGTTAGATTTTTGTTTAGTCAATGAGTGATTCAATTGCTGTAACTGAGTGGACAGGAGATCTGCCCATGGCAGATTAACCGCAGGGACGATATGTGGCTGTAAAGGCACTTGAGGTCCCATAGGGGGCGTAAGTCTAGTTACCAGCAGTGGCGGATCTTGCCACGGGCAAGCAGGACTTTTGCCCGGGGCGCCGCCTTTCGGAGGGCGCCGGCGCCATCCGGAGGGCGCCGCACCATGGCAAGATACTCCACTGTCAGTGTGCGCCCCAGCAGTGTCCCCCCGCTGTGCCCCCCCTCCCGCTGTGAGAAGGGAACCAGACGCTATGCGTCTGGTTTCCCTTCGTGGCGCTGGTCCTCCCCCGCTCTGAAGGGAATCAGACGCTAAGCGTCTAGTTTCCCTTCATGGAGAGGACCTTTGGTGTGCGGTGCGCGATGACGTCATCGCGCACCGCACAGCATTGTGGCATAGACGCTAGGGGTCATAATTGACCTCTAGCGCTTATGCTGTGCTATGGGAGAGACGTCATGACTGACGTCTCTCCCATAGATCCGAGGAGAAGAGCGGCGCCGGTCTGCAGGGTCTGGAAACAGGAGCGGGGCACAGTAAGTATACTTTTTTTTTTTTTTTCCCCAGTGGCGCTACAAATGGGGGGCGTGACTGACCACGCCCCCATGTTGAGCCACGCCCCTAACTTTTGCCCGGGGCGCCGCAAGGGCAAGAACCGGCCCTAGTTACCAGCGTAGTCAGTAAATTAGAGAAAGTAGCCCAAGGCGGGTTGTGATGTGCCCCAGTTGCTACAGACTGACTGGGGGGGTAAGGAACCCCCAGAACCTGAACCCTCCTCTGCTATATTTTACTCTAATGCATCTGTGGCATCACCACAGCGTATTGTGGGATCAGCCACAGAGGGTGTGGTATGGAAGGTAGACAGTAACTAGGTCGACAGTGTCTAGGGCGACCACTATTGGTCGACAGTAACTAGGTCGACAGGGTCTCTAGGGAGACAGTGTCTAGGTTGACAGGTCAAAAGGTCGACATGAGTTTTTTTATTTTTTTTGGTGTCGTTTTCTTTGTAGAGTGTCTGGGAACCCCAATTAGTGCACCGTGTCCCCTCGCATGGCTCGCTTTGCTCGCCATGCTTTGGGCAAGGTGCCTCGCTGCGCCGCCGCTTCGCTCGGCACAGATTAGTGTTCCAATCGTAGTCCACGTGGATGTTAAGTATGAAAAAGTTTTTAAAAAATCGTGAAAAACTCATGTCGACCTAGAACATGTCGACCTAGAGACCCTGTCGACCTAGAAACCCTGTCAACCTAGTTACTGTCGACCAATAGTGGTCAACCTAGATAATGTCGACCTAGTTACTGTCGACCTAGAGACTGGATCCCGCCACAGAACCATCGGCCCTTGTAGCTGACATGATATGAAAGCGTAAACCACGGGCGTCACGGTACAAAATCAACAGACATGCAGTATGGGGTCATTCCGAGTTGATCGCTAGCTGCCGATGTTCGCAGCGCAGCGATCAGTGAAAAAAATGGCTAATCTGCGCATGCGTATGCACCGCAATGCGCAGGCGCGACGTACGGGTACAAAGAGCATCGTGGTTTTGCACAGGTTCTAGCGAAGCTTTCAGTCGCACGGCTGAACGCAGGAAGATTGACATGAAGTGGGCGTTTCTGGGTGGCAGCTGACCGTTTTCAGGAGTGCTTAGAAAAACGCATGCGTGTCGGGAAAAACGCAGGCGTGGCTGGGCGAACGCAGGGCAGGTGTGTGACGTCAAAACTAAAGCCGTCCCTCCGTCGTTAGAATCATCGCACAGGATAAGTGACTACAGGGCCGGTCTTGTTTTGCACAAAATGATTTTGCAGACGCTCTGCTGCACAGACGTTCGTACTTCTGCAAAGAGAAAATACACTACCCAGTGGGCGGCGACAATGCGTTTGCACGGCTGCTAAAAACTGCTAGCAAGCGATCAATTCGTAATGACCCCCATAATACCTAACCAAGAACCCCCTGTGCAGTGTGACAGCACAAACAGAGGATTCAGGAGGTATATGGTGACTGAAAATCACAAAGAAATTTACAAATAAGTATATCCTGTGAAATACCTATATCAGATAATAACCCTGATGCACTTAGCCCCCCTCAGGGTACAGCAGTGTTTTTCAACCACTTTGCCGTGGCACACTAGTGTGCCATGAGCAGTCTCCAGGTGTGCCGCCATAGAATTAGAGCCAGGCCCGTCAGTGTTTTGCCGCTACTGAGGCCCTGGAACAATCAATACTGGTGGGTTTAGGGGTTGCAGAGCCAGTTCTAATTTTGGGCCCGGGCAGTGTGGGTCTGGGACTCCAGGTCGACAGCACAAAGGTCGACACACCTTAGGTCGACGCCAATTGGTCGACACACCTTAGGTCGGCATGGACAAAAGGTCGACATGGACAAAAGGTCGACAGGGACAAGGTCGACATGGAAAAATGTCGACAGGCGTTTTTTATGTTTTTTTGGTGTCGTTTTCTTTGTAGAGTGACCAGGAACCCCAATTAGTGCACCGCGTCCCCTCGCATGGCTCGCTTCGCTCGCCATGCTTCGGGCATGGTGCCTTCGCTCCGCTACCGCTTCGCTCGGCACACATTACCGTTCCAATCGTAGTCCACGTGGATCATTAAGTATGAAAAGGTTCAAAAAAAGAAAAAAATCGTGAAAAACTCATGTCGATCTTTTTCCATGTCGACCTTGTTCCTGTCGACCTTTTGTCCATGTCGACCTTTTGTCAATGTCGACCTAAGGTGTGTCGACCAATTGGCGTCGACCTAAGGTGTGTCGACCTTTGTGCTGTCGACCTGGAGTCCGGATACCGGCAGTGTTGGGCTCTTCTGGCTTTCTCAGATGTGGCTCAGGCGTTACCTATGGAGAAGCTGCAACATGACATCCTAGGACACGCAACTGCACCATGCATCACCATTATATTTGATTGTGCCTTGGAAATATTTAGATCTTGTTCAGTGTGCCGTGAGTTGTAAAAGGTTGAAAATCTCTGGGGTACAGAATATAGGGATAGCAATATGAGTGAGATACATGAAGTAGATATCACACAGCAGCTATATGCACACACACATAGGCCCTCATTCCGAGTTGTTCGCTCACTCGCTGCTTATAGCAGCCGTGCAAACGCTAGGCCGCCGCCCTCTGGGAGTGTATCTTAGCTTAGCAGAATTGCGAACGAAAGGATCGCAGCATTGCTCCAAAAAAGATTGTGCAGTTTCAGAGTAGCTCGAGACTTACTCCTAGCTAGCGATCACTTCAGTCTGTTTAGTTCCTGTTTTGACGTCACAAACACGCCCTGCGTTCGGCCAGCCACTCCCCCGTTTTCCCAGGCATGCCTGCGTTTGTATCTGACACGCCTGCGTTTTTCTGCACACTCCCGGAAAACGGTCAGTTACCTCCCAGAAACGCCCCATTCCTGTCAATCACTCACCCATAAGCAGTGCGACTGAAAAGCATCGCTAGACCTTGTGTGAAACTGCATCGGCTTTTGTGAAAGTACGTCGCGCGTGCGCACTGCGCGCCATACGCATGCGCAGAAGTGCCGATTTTTTTGCCTGATCGCTGCGCTGCAAACAATGGCAGCTAGCGATCAACTCGGAATGACCCCCTTAGTCACATGTACAATGCAGAAATTATAACAAACAATAACACTGCACCGGACTAGCAATACTAAGTAGTACTAAGCAGTGGCGGAACTAGCGAGCGGTGGGCCCAGGTGCGACAAAATGCTTTGCCCCCCCCCCATCCCATTCAAGTCCACCCTCTCACCCCTGGAGAGGATCTGGTGAGGGGGACCTGCTCAGGGCCAGAAAAATGGATACCTAGCAACAGTGCTGTAACTAGACATTTTAGCACTGTGTGCAAGAAACGGCATCAGAGCCCCACCCCTGCATGCAAAACAGGGGCAGTGCGCGCCATAGGCGCGTGCAAAAATACATAGGGGCGTGGCTTCGTGGGGAAGGGGTGTGGCCACAAAATAATACCAATTCATAAAACGGTGCACAGTAGTCTCCATTATTAAAATTACGCCGCACAGTAGCACCACTACACCAGGTAGAGACCCTTTTACACCTTACGGCGGACAGATTCCCCTTTTTACACATTACGGCAGACAGCGTGCACTTTTTACACATTAAGGCAGACAGCGTCCCCTTTTTACACATTAAGGCAGACAGCGTCCCCTTTTTACACATTAAGGCAGACAGCGTGCCCTTGTTACACATAGCGGCAGACAGCGCGCACTTTTTACACATAACTGCAGACAGCGTCCCCTTTTTACACATAGCGGCAGACAGCGTCCCCTTTTTACACATAACGGCAGACAGCGTCCCCTTTTTACACATAACTGCAGACAGCGTCCCCTTTTTACACATAACGGCAGACAGCATGCACTTTTTACACATAACTGCAGACAGCGTCCCCTTTTTACACATAGCAGCAGACAGCGTGCACTTTTTACACATAACTGCAGACAGCGTCCCCTTTTTACACATAACGGCAGACAGCATGCACTTTTTACACATAGCTGCAGACAGCGTCCCCTTTCTACACATAACGGCAGACAGCGTCCCTTTTTACACATTACAGCAGACAGCATGCCCTTTTTACACATTACGGCAGAAAGCGTGCACTTTTTACACATTACGGCAGACAGCGTCCCCTTTTTACACATAGCAGCAGACAGCATCCCCCTTTTGAAACATAGCGGCAAACAGCGTGCACTTGTTACACATAGCGTCAGACAGCGTGCACTTTTTACACATAACGGCAGACAGCGTCCCCTTTTTACACCTAACGGCAGACAGCGTCCTCTTTTTACACATAACGGCAGAGAGCATGCCCTTTTTACACATAACAGCAGACAGCGAGCACTTTTTACACATAACTGCGGACAGCGTCCCCTTTTTACACATAATGGCAGACAGCGTGCCCTTGTTACACATAGCGGCAGACAGCGTGCACTTTTTACACATAACTAAAGACAGTGTCCCCTTTTTACACATAACGGCAGACAGCATTCACTTTTTACACATAGCTGCAGACAGCGTCCCCTTTCTACACATAACGGCAGACAGCGTCCCTTTTTACACATTACAGCAGACAGCGTGCCCTTTTTACACATTACGGCAGAAAGCGTGCACTTTTTACACATTATGGCAGACAGCGTCCCCTTTTTACACATAGCAGCAGACAGCATCCCCCTTTTTAAACATAGCGGCAGACAGCCTGCACTTGTTACACATAGTGTCAGACAGCGTGCACTTTTTATACATAACGGCAGACAGCGTCCCCTTTTTACACCTAACGGCAGACAGCGTCCTCTTTTTACACATTACGGCAGAGAGCATGCCCTTTTTACACATAACGGCAGACAGCGTGCACTTTTTACACATAACGGCAGACAGCGTCCCCTTTTTACACATAATGGCAGACAGCGTGCCCTTGTTACACATAGCGGCAGACAGCGTCCCTTTTTACACATTACGGCAGACAGCGTGCCCTTTTTACACATAGCGGCAGACAGCGTGCACTTTTTACACATTACGGCAGACAGCGTCCCCCTTTTTACACATAACGTCAGACAGCGTGCCCTTGTTACACATTACGGCAGACAGCGCCCCCTTTTTACACATTACGGCAGACAGCGTGCCCTCGTTACACATTACGGCAGACAGCGTCCCCCTTTTTACACAATACGGCAGACAGTGTCCCCCTTTTACACATTACGGCAGACAGTGTCCCCTTTTTACACATTACGGCAGACAGCGTCCCCTTTTTACACATTACGGCAGACAGTGTCCCCTTTTTACACATTACGGCAGGCTGATTCCCCTTTTTACACATTACGGCAGGCTGATTCCCCTTTTTGCACAGAAAGAAAGAAAGAAAGAAAGAAAGAAAGAAAGAAAGAAAGAAAGAAAGAAAGAATTCTACTTACCATCTCCGCTGGCTCGGGCTCCTCGGTGCAGCGTCTGGCAGAGATCACGATTTCCGCGCAGGAGAGAAGGAGAAGGAGGGAGGTGGAGGAGGGAGCCGCAGCAGCGCTGTGTTATAGGTTGAGGCGCTGCTGCTGTCCCAGTCCTTCCCCATAGGCTGTCCTCCGCCGCTGTGAATGCTGGGATGCGCTTCACAGCGGCGGAAGACAGCCTATAGTGAAGCAGAGGGACAGCAGCAGCAGCGCCTCAACCAGTAACAAAGCGCTGCTGCGGCTCCCTCCTCCACCTCCCTCCTTCTCCTTCCCCCGTGTCCGCTGCGCTCCTCTCCGGGCGGCTGTGTGCTGCGGGCAGCGGTTGCCCGCAGCACACAGCGGCATGTAATGAGTCAGTTTGACTCATTACATGCTTTAGGCCCCTGGACAGTGGTGGGCCCCAGTGCAACGCACTGGTTGCACTGGCGGTAGTTCCGCCTCTAGTACTAAGTAAAGCTATATAGACTTATAGATATATCAATGCACAGTAAAGACTGGATATATATCACAGGGTACTTGTACTAAATATCCCTGTAGTAATGCACTTGTTCTTAACTACTGTCTAAATGACATGTAGAATACTTAAGTGTCCTGTAAATGCACAGTGCTGATGATGCAGGCTGCTTTACAGAGGAGGCATCACCCAACAGTCCCAGAATCAGCTCAGCATGTAGTGCTGGCGCCAAAACGCTGACAGGGAGTGAGGGGGAGAGAGAGAGATGTAGCTCCAGGGTGGGAACATTTGCAGTAGATGGCGCCCTGGGGCTGGGGGAGGGGCTACAGGTCAGAGCCTTATCCCTTTGGTGGACTTCACCACCGGGTGCTGCGGGCCTTAGCAAATGGATTTTTGAGAGAATCCGACCTGTGCCCTTGCCCTGGTGGTCTAGTGGGGTCCATGTACTACCACAGTGTCCATGCCAGCGCGCGGCCCGCCTCCCACCGGCCGCGCCAGATCGTGATTTACAGCGGGTTTCACCTTTGGGACCCTCTTACCTCCTCCCCTGATGCGGCCACGTGATCCCGGAGAGTTGCGGTGAGTGTGTGTGCCTGACCAGAAGAACCGGAGCCCTCCGCTGTAAGTACCCGGCAACCAGGGGCGCGGGAGTATACAGCGCCGCTGGGGGAGGTGATGGAGCTACAGCAGGAGATATCAGCGTGATATCTAGCACTAAGAGTGCCTCTGCTGCAGCCCTTGAAGTCTTCTATCTTCTTTTAAAAAAGCTCTTTTCAGGGCTGCTGGAGCAGCGTTGCCTGTTAGCTGCCTGAAAAAGCAAAAAATATTGCAGCGCACATAAGTTGGGCAAAGAGTTTTATTTTTATTTTTTATTATTTACTGATATTACTGTTTCATTCTAAAATTACATTCAAGAATCCAAAACCACCGGCCGGTGAATTTAAATGACTGGTATACTAAAATTTAAAAAAACATGACACAGCCTGTTCTTCTAATGAAATATCTTATGTGAATAGACACACTAAAACTTAATTAATACATCCACAAGGACTCACTCCCACCTAAAATATCTGTCTGAATAAACACAAGAATGTATAGAGGCTCAGTTAGGAATTAATATCACTAAATCGCTAAAAGAATGTAACAATATGGCACTCTAAACAACTTTCTTTTGTAACTAATAGTTAACAGTTACACTTCTCATGAATAACTTCACAGACACACTAGATTGATCAATCCATTTTGGCACTGGCAATCCATTCAGTGCTTAATAATGTTATGTCACTATACCAACGTGACATGAAACACACTGATTCCTGCTGCTGGTTGGTGTCCCTGATAGCCGTAATTAGATATTTCTTGAAAACCACAGAATATAGAACAGTCCGTTTAGCAGTCAATAACCGTCTATATTGAGCATGACAAAATAGACTTATTTGAATCGCCTGGCCAGACAAGGTAATTATTCTCACCGCACTTTCCAGCTAGATATGTACACAGGACTCCTCCCGGCTGCTGGTGCTTATAACCTTAGAGGGCAGTCATCTCTGGAGGATCAAGTCCATATGTAGATGTGAAACGGCTTGGAGCTGCAATTGGCGGTGAGCGTATCCACTAGCGGTGGTATGGATAAAAGTAACGTGAGTCCTTTTACGCGTTTCTCCGCCTCCCTCCGGGTTCAGCGGCTTCATCAGAAATGCACTGCAGCACCAACTTACAAGCTGAGTTCCTGTGCAAGGAGGCGGGGTTATAGAGAAGGAGGCGCTATGCATTCTGGGAACAGTCAAAGCTTTTAGTCTATTAGTGCCTCGTATCAAGATCCTACTCTACACCCCGATGTTATCCCTGTGGAACCCAGTGTACCCCGCTGCAGAAAATATAATTGCTCCCCTTGCATGGGCCAGATATACTAAGCCTTGCACAGCGATAAAGTGTAAATACATAAAGTATCAGCTCCTGACTGTCATGTTTCAAACCAAGCGAGTAACATGGCATTCAGGAGCTGATTGGCTGCTACTTTATCACTCTCCAATGCATAGTACAGGGTTGGGTATGAAATGCCGGTGGTCACATGACCAACCGCAGCATCCCAACAGTGAAAATCCCCCGGAACAGGGGGAAGTATTTTACCACTCTGCCTTACCCTACCCTAACATTAACCTTACGGGGGTGTCGGCTGAGGCTAACCCTCTGGGGGTGTCGGCTATGGCTAACCCCCCCTAGTGCCTAACCCTAACCCTCCCACCCGGGTCCTAACTCCCGCCCCGATACTTACCTTTGGGATGTCAACTGTCAATGTCTTGGCGCCAGTCTCCTAACTGCCGTGATGACAAACGCATCCCCTTAGTAGTACATCTGCCCAGGGTCGGACTGGCCCACAGTAGCACCACTACACCAGGTAGAAACCCTTTTACACCTTACGGCGGACAGATTCCCCTTTTTACACATTACGGCAGACAGCGTGCACTTTTTACACATTAAGGCAGACAGCGTCCCCTTTTTACACATTAAGGCAGACAGCGTCCCCCTTGTTACACATAGCGGCAGACAGCGTGCCGTTGTTACACATAGCGGCAGACAGCGTGCACTTTTTACACATAACTGCAGACAGCGTCCCCTTTTTACACATAGCGGCAGACAGGTAGAATATAGAACAGTCCGTTTAGCAGTCAATAACCGTCTATATTGAGCATGACAAAATAGACTTATTTGAATCGCCTGGCCAGACAAGGTAATTATTCTCACCGCACTCTCCAGCTAGATATGTACACAGGACTCCTCCCGGCTGCTGGTGCTTATAACCTTAGAGGGCAGTCATCTCTGGAGGATCAAGTCCATATGTAGATGTGAAACGGCTTGGAGCAGGGGTACGAGGGAAACCACCAGCAGGCCCCACTGCCAGAGGGCCCACTCCTTTTTCTAGGGATCAGGTCCCAGACTGTGCACTTGTATTATACATGGTAGATATGTTGCATTACACTGCACTAGACTATTGTGTATTTCAAGCTTCTGTGGAGGCTGGCCACATCCCCTTTGTAGGCTGACCACACCCCTAAGTATGGGCCCCTATCACTGCATTCCCCCGGTGGGCCCTTCATGTCCCAGTCCGACACTGCATCTGCCCCATATTACATGGTATCTCAGCGGTCATGCCTGTGACATGCACTATAGCCGGGTTAATGCTAGTGATGTGCACCGGAAATTTTACGGGTTTTGTGTTTTGGATTCGGTTCCGCGGCCATGTTTTGGATTCGGACACGTTTTGGCAAAACCTCCCTGAACATTTTTTGTCGGATTCGGGTGTGTTTTGGATTTCGGGTGTTTTTTACAAAAAAACCTCAAAAACAGCTTAAATCATAGAATTTGGGGGTCATTTTGATCCCATAGTATTATTAACCTCAATAACCATAATTTCCACTCATTTTCAGTCTATTCTGAACACCCCACACCTCACAATATTATTTTTAGTCCTAAAATTTGCACCAAGGTCGCTGGATGGCTAAGCTAAGCGACACAAGTGGCCGACACAAACACCTGGCCCATCTAGGAGTGGCACTGCAGTGTCAGGCAGGATGGCACTTAAAAAAATAGTCCCCAAACAGCACATGATGCAAAGAAAAAAAGAGGTGCACCAAGGTCGCTGTGTGACTAAGCTAAGCGACCCAAGTGGCCGACACAAACACCTGGCCCATCTAGGAGTAGCACTGCAGTGTCAGGCAGGATGGCACTTCAAAAAAATAGTCCCCAAACAGCACATGATGCAAAGAAAAAAAGAGGCGCAATGAGGTAGCTGTGTGACTAAGCTAAGCGACCCAAGTGGCCGACACAAAGACCCAAGTGGCCGACACAAACACCTGGCCCATCTAGGAGTGGCACTGCAGTGTCAGACAGGATGGCACTTCAAAAAAAATAGTCCCCAAACAGCACATGATGAAAAGAAAAAAAGAGGCGCAATGAGGTAGCTGTGTGACTAAGCTAAGCGACCCAAGTGGCCGACACAAACACCTGGCCCATCTAGGAGTGGCACTGCAGTGTCAGGCAGGATGGCACTTCAAAAAAATAGTCCCCAAACAGCACATGATGCAAAGAAAAAAGAGGCGCACCAAGGTCGCTGTGTGACTAAGCTAAGCGACACAAGTGGCCGACACAAACACCTGGCCCATCTAGGAGTGGCACTGCAGTGTCAGACAGGATGGCACTTCAAAAAAATAGTCCTCAAACAGCACATGATGCAAAGAAAAAAAGAAGCGCACCAAGGTCGCTGTGTGACTAAGCTAAGCGACACAAGTGGCCGACACAAACACCTGGCCCATCTAGGAGTGGCACTGCAGTTTTCTAGCGAGAGGATGAGTGTTTCCATCCTCATGTGAAGCTGAACCACTAGCCATGAACATAGGCCAGGGCCTCAGCCATTCCTTGGCACTCCGTGTCGTAAATGGCATATTGGCAAGTTTACGCTTCTCCTCAGACGCTTTTAATTTAGATTTTTGGGTCATTTTACTGAACTTTTTTTTTTTGGATTTTACATGCTCTCTACTATGACATTGGGCATCGGCCTTGGCAGACGACGTTGATGGCATTTCATCGTCTCGGCCATGACTAGTGGCAGCAGCTTCAGCACGAGGTGGAAGTGGATCTTGATCTTTCCCTATTTTACCCTCCACATTTTTGTTCTCCATTTTTTAATGTGTGGAATTATATGCCAGTATCAATAGCAATGGCCTACTACTATATATACTGCGCACAACTGAAATGCACCACAGGTATGGATGGATAGTATACTTGACGACACAGAGGTAGGTAGAGCAGTGGCCTTCCGTACCGTACTGCTATATATACTGGTGGTCACTGTCAGCAAACTGCAAAACTAAAATGCACCACAGGTATAGAATCTAGATGGATAGTATACTTGACGACACAGAGGTAGGTAGAGCAGTGGCCTTCCGTACCGTACTGCTATATATACTGGTGGTCACTGTCAGCAAACTGCAAAACTAAAATGCACGGCAGGTATAGAATCTAGATGGATAGTATACTTGACGACACAGAGGTAGGTAGAGCAGTGGCCTTCCGTACCGTACTGCTATATATACTGGTGGTCACTGGTCAGCAAAACTCTGCACTGTACTCCTCCTATATAATATACTGGTGGTCCCCAGTCCCCACAATAAAGCAGTGTGAGCACAGATATATGCAGCACACTGAGCACAGATATGGAGTGTTTTTCAGGCAGACAACGTATACTGGTGGTCACTGTCAGCAAAACTCTGCACTGTACTCCTCCTATATAATATACTGGTGGTCCCCAGTCCCCACAATAAAGCAGTGTGAGCACAGATATATGCAGCACACTGAGCACAGATATGGAGTGTTTTTCAGGCAGACAACGTATACTGGTGGTTACTGTCAGCAAAACTCTGCACTGTACTCCTCCTATATAATACAGCTGCTCCCCAGTCCCCACAATTAAGCAGTGTGAGCACAGATATATGCAGCACACTGAGCACAGATATGGAGTATTTTTCAGGCAGACAACGTATACTGGTGGTCACTGTCAGCAAAACTCTGCACTGTACTCCTCCTATATAATATACTGGTGGTCCCCAGTCCCCACAATAAAGCAGTGTGAGCACAGATATATGCAGCACACTGAGCACAGATATGGAGTGTTTTTCAGGCAGACAACGTATACTGGTGGTCACTGTCAGCAAAACTCTACACTGTACTCCTCCTATATGATACAGCTGCTCCCCAGTCCCCACAATTAAGCAGTGTGAGCACAGATATATGCAGCACACTGAGCACAGATATGGAGTGTTTTTCAGGCAGACAACGTATACTGGTGGTCACTGTCAGCAAAACTCTGCACTGTACTCCTCCTATATAATATACTGGTGGTCCCCAGACCCCACAATAAAGCAGTGTGAGCACAGATATATGCAGCACACTGAGCACAGATATGGAGTGTTTTTCAGGCAGACAACGTATACTGGTGGTTACTGTCAGCAAAACTCTGCACTGTACTCCTCCTATATAATACAGCTGCTCCCCAGTCCCCACAATTAAGCAGTGTGAGCACAGATATATGCAGCACACTGAGCACAGATATGGAGTATTTTTCAGGCAGACAACGTATACTGGTGGTCACTGTCAGCAAAACTCTGCACTGTACTCCTCCTATATAATATACTGGTGGTCCCCAGTCCCCACAATAAAGCAGTGTGAGCACAGATATATGCAGCACACTGAGCACAGATATGGAGTGTTTTTCAGGCAGACAACGTATACTGGTGGTCACTGTCAGCAAAACTCTACACTGTACTCCTCCTATATGATACAGCTGCTCCCCAGTCCCCACAATTAAGCAGTGTGAGCACAGATATATGCAGCACACTGAGCACAGATATGGAGTGTTTTTCAGGCAGACAACGTATACTGGTGGTCACTGGTCAGCAAAACTCTGCACTGTACTCCTCCTATATAATACAGCTGCTCCCCAGTCCCCACAATTAAGCAGTGTGAGCACAGATATATGCAGCACACTGAGCACAGATATGGAGTGTTTTTCAGGCAGACAACGTATACTGGTGGTCACTGGTCAGCAAAACTCTGCACTGTACTCCTCCTATATAATACAGCTGCTCCCCAGTCCCCACAATTAAGCAGTGTGAGCACAGATATATGCAGCACACTGAGCACAGATATGGAGTGTTTTTCAGGCAGACAACGTATACTGGTGGTCACTGGTCAGCAAAACTCTGCACTGTACTCCTCCTATATAATACAGCTGCTCCCCAGTCCCCACAATTAAGCAGTGTGAGCACAGATATATGCAGCACACTGAGCACAGATATGGAGTGTTTTTCAGGCAGACAACGTATACTGGTGGTCACTGGTCAGCAAAACTCTGCACTGTACTCCTCCTATATAATACTGCTGGTGCCCAGTCCCCACAATAAAGCAGTGTGAGCACAGATATATGCAGCACACTGAGCACAGATATGGAGTGTTTTTCAGGCAGACAACGTATACTGGTGGTCACTGTCAGCAAAACTCTGCACTGTACTCCTCCTATATAATACAGCTGCTCCCCAGTCCCCACAATTAAGCAGTGTGAGCACAGATATATGCAGCACACTGAGCACAGATATGGAGTGTTTTTCAGGCAGACAACGTATACTGGTGGTCACTGGTCAGCAAAACTCTGCACTGTACTCCTCCTATATAATACAGCTGCTCCCCAGTCCCCACAATTAAGCAATAAGCAGCACAAATATTATTAATAAACGGAGAGGACGCCAGCCACGTCCTCTCCCTAACATTTCCAATGCACGAGTGAAAATGGCGGCGACGCGCGGCTGCTTATATAGAATCCGAATCTCGCGAGAATCCGACAGCGGGATGATGACGTTCGGGCGCGCTCGGATTAACCGAGCCATACGGGAGAATCCGAGTATGCCTCGGACCCATGTAAAATGGGTGAAGTTCGGGGGGGTTCGGTTTCCGAGGAACCGAACCCGCTCATCACTAGTTAATACTGTACAGATCTCCTTTTCTGCACATACAGTATAGAGGGAAAGTGTAAATCAATATAAAACATACCATACACAACACAATGGAATATATATATCACACGTAAATTATTTTCATTACCCGGACACGTTATGAGCAGCATTCACCTGAGATCCCGCTGATACCCTGTGCTGCCCGCACCTCCGCCGCCACTTGTCGCACATCGAGGTTATTAATCAGTCCAGGTGACTGTGGCCCTCATTCCGAGTCGTTCGCTCGGTAATTTTCTTCGCATCGCAGCGTTTTTCTGCTTAGTACACATGCGCAATGTTCGCACTGCGACTGCGCCAAGTAATTTTGCTATGAAGATAGTTTTTTTACTCACGGCTTTTTCTTCGCTCCGGCGAACGTAATGTGATTGACAGGAAATGGGTGTTACTGGGCGGAAACACGGCGTTTTATGGGCGTGTGGATGAAAACGCTACCGTTTCCGGAAAAAACGCAGGAGTGGCTGGAGAAACGGGGGAGTGTCTGGGCGAACGCTGGGTGTGTTTGTGACGTCAAACCAGGAACGACAAGCACTGAACTGATCGCAGATGCCGAGTAAGTCTGAAGCTACTCTGAAACTGCTAAGTAGTTTGTAATCGCAATATTGCGAATACATCGTTCGCAATTTTAAGAAGCTAAGATTCACTCCCAGTAGGCGGCGGCTTAGCGTGTGTAACTCTGCTAAAATCGCCTTGCGAGCGAACAACTCGGAATGAGGACCTGTGTCATTTATCAACGTCTCCTCCTGAAAATTGCTTCCGGAATTTTACATTTCTTTCTTCCTTTTCCTGCTTAGCACAATCTCTGAAATGAATGCCAATATATTTAAACTAGGTGCTTCATCGCGCCCTACTGGCGCTCTTCACACCGTCGTAGGGGGCTACGCCCCCTTCTCCCCTGCACGTCTTTGTGTGGTTGAATATATGATTATATGGAGTATTACCTGCATTCCTACTGTTGTTAGTGGTAAAATATTGTGCAATGTAAGGCCAACGGATGGTGAAGGGGGCGTCGCCTCTTGCTACTGCGTGAACAGTGCCTGCAAGGCACGATGTAGAGAATGTAGCGGGTGTGGGGGGACCGTGGATGGGGGAGAGTGTTTGTAGATGCTGCAGGTGGAGGGGCGGATGGGGAAGGGAGTTGGGAGGTGCTGCGGGTGGTGATGGGTGGGGGAGTGGTGTCCGGAGGTGCTATGGGTGGGGGAAGGGCGGGGGTGTCGCTGGTGGTGGTAGGGCAGGTGTGGTTTTCTGAGGCGCTGCGGGTGTGGGGGTGCCATGGGTGGGGGAGGGGCGGGGGAGGGGGCCTCCGGATGGGGGAGGGTGTGTGTAGATGCTGCGGGTGGAGGGCGGGCAGATGGGGAGGGGTGCGGATGAGGGAGTTGCGGGTTTGCTGCGGATGGGGGAGGGTGTCTGTAGATGCTACAGGTGGAGGGGGTGGATGGGGGGCGCAGATGGTTGAGGGGGGTCGGGAGGTGCTGAGGGTGGGGGCGCGGGGGCAGTGGATGGGGGAGGGGGTCCGGAGGTGGTGCGGGGGGGCAGGAGCAGGACTGTTGGGGATGGGGGGAGGGGTTCTGAAGGAGCTGCGGGTAGGGAAGGGCCTGGTTTTGGGGGTTGGGTGGATGGTTGAGGGGGCCCAGAGGTGCTGTGGGTGGTGGAGGGGGGGGGCGTGGATGTCACGGGTACCGTGTTTAGGGGAGTAGAATGGGTGCCACTGGTGGGAGAGAGGCAAGTGCGATTGTGTGGCGGATAGGGTCAGGAGTGGTGGAGAAGGGGTTGCGGGTGTTGCAGTGGGTGGGGGACGGGGTCTGAGGGCGGTAGGGGAGGGGCGGTTGTGCGTGTTCCGAGGGTGGGGGAGGGGTGGGTGGCGCGGGTGGGGAAGGGAGGGGTGCGGGGTTTGCTGTTGTGTGGGGGAGGGTGTCTGTAGATGCTACGGGTGGAAGGGGGTTGATGGGGGGTGCAGATAGGTGAGGGGGTTGGGAGGTGCTGGGGAGGGGGGGCTGCGAATGGGGGAGTGGGTTCGGAGGCGGTGTGAATAGTGGAGGAGAGGGGGTGTGGTGGGGGAGGGGCATGTGCAGGGCTGTTGGGGATGGGGGAAGGGTTCCGAAGGTGCTGAGGGTGGAAAAGGGGTTGATTGGGGGGGTGCGGTGGATGGTGGAGGGGGTCCGGAGGTACTGAGGGTGGAGAAGGGGCTGATTGCGAGGGGGGGGGGGGGGGGGGGCTGGATGGTGGAGGGGGGCCGGAGGTGCCGCGAGTGGTGGAGGGGCATGTGTGGGGGTGCGTGGATGACATGGGTGGGGGAGTGGGGAGCTGCAGGTGGGGTAGGGGGCTGGGAGGTGCCGTGTGTGTGGGGGGGAAGCATGGGTGGTGCGGGTGGAAGAGGGGGCAGGTGGGGTGGTTTGGCAGATGGGGGCGGGGGTCTGGAAGTGCCGCGGGTGGTGGAGGCGCAGTTGTGGGGGTAGCCGCGGGTGGGGGATATGGTCCTATACACACAGCATGATACTTGTCTATACAGCATGGACATATACAGACACAGCGACTGCACTCCTGTCCGCACTCACCACTTGTGGCTGGGCCCCGGCATTCCCATGGCCTGTCACTTCCCCACACAGCTGCAGTATGCTGGACACCGCCATACACATTAGGAGGGACGGGTGGCGCAGGAGATGGCCAGGGAGGCAGCAGTCAGGCGCGGGTGATGCTGCGGCGTAACTGGTGAGACAGTGGGTCCCAGGCGCGGCTGCAGTGCGGGAGCTGGGGGTGTGCGGAGGGCGGGAGGGGTGGTGCGGGCTGCGGCTGTCTGTTCGGCCGTGGTGCGGCCAGCGGGGCCCGGCCACCGTGTCCGTGCCGCGGATGGCTGTGAGAGTCTGGGAGATGGTGGGCTTGTGTGGCGGGTGGGATTGGTGCTGTGGGGTTAGCGAATGTGTGTGCTGGTCCGTTATGCGTCGGGTCTGGGGGTGGCTGGGCCGTCAGTGGCTGCATGTGGGAGCTGGTGGAGGGGGGTTTGGGGGGGGTGTGGTGCGGGTGGCATTGGGGTGTAGGTGGCAAGGGAGGGGTCCATGGTTACCTGACACTGCGGTGAGTCCGTCCCCTTGTGGCTTCTGTGTGGGGATGGTGTCCGGATTCTGTGGCTGCTGCTCCCGTCCCGTTCTGCTAGTGGTGTGCTGGGACAGGGCAGGAGCTGCTGACTCCACCCAGCCCTGTGACTCCACCCAGCCCTGTGACTCCGCCCAGCGTTAGAGGACCAGGCACAGAGTCACAGGGCTAATATATAGGAGATAATCCAAGATGCCAGAACTGAGAAGAAGAAAAGATGCCGTAAAACAAAGGTAATTCAAAACAGTCAATAGAATTTGCAGCGTATCCATGATCGCGGCTAATGTTATCGCTCCTATCGCCCCAAAAATCATCTTATTGCAGACTGCGCGCTCCAGTTTTTCACACCTATCCTATTACAAAATGTCGATAACGGGATTCGCACAATAATTATAGCCAGCAAAAGTGGTGACAAGTATAGGAGAAAATTGGGAAATCTGCCTGTACCCCCCAAAAAGCCAAACTAATAGGGAAACATTCTAGAAGTCTAATAGTGGCCATAATAAAACTATTTGGTGTCATTAATTTGGGTCACATGACTGTTATATGCATTTTTTTTTCATGTGAAAAAAATGATAGAACGCTATTTTTTTCCCAGCAGAATAAGTGCTCTCATTACATGTGCGGTACATAAAATGGGTAGAAGTTTATATTTGGGTCATTTAATGGGAGTTTTAAAAAAAAAGTGGAAACAGACCGATTACTTCCTACCTGCATGTCTAAAAACACTTGTCCCACCCACAATGCACCCCAATATACCGGTCACATGCCTTGTGCCCCAATTTCCATCACTTTGCATTTTTTGACCCCAAAAATGAGGGGATCCGGTCTTTTGGTCGATAGTAAGTAGGTCGACAGTGTCTAGGTTGACCACTATTGGTCAGCAGCAAGTAGGTCGACATGTTCTAGGTCGACGTGACAAAAGGTCGACAAGTTTTTCCATATTTTTTTCCATTTTTGTAACTTTTTCATACTATACGATCCACGTGGGCTACAATTGGGAACGGTAACCTGTGCCAAGCGCAGCGGTAGCGAAGCGAGTCACCTTGCCCGAAGCATGGCGAGAGAATACGGTGCACTTATTGGGGTTCCCGGTCACTCTACGGAGAAAACGACACCAAAAAAATGTAAAAAACTCATCTTTTTTTCATGTCGACCTAGAAACCATGTCGATCTACAGTACTTACTGTCAACCAATAGTGGTCGACCTAGACACTGTCAACCTAAGTTTAATCTACCTAACGTACCACACCCAAAATGAAATGTCATTATTCGCAAATTAAAAATGATTAAAAACATCTTAGTGCCTAATTATTAGTCGTTCAGGTGGTGTCCCAGGGGTTCTGCACTAAAATCCCAACATTTTTACCTTAAAATAGGGATTTTGCGCTACGTATCACCTGCTTAGAGATGGTGAAGAGAAATCCGCCATAAACTCTATGAAGACTTTTCACCGATAATGTTTCACAGCTAATTGGATACCCCCCCATAATAGGAAAATACGTATATTGGGCCTTATTCAGCAGCAGTTGTAATTGTTGTGATTTTGCAAACAGGCGGTTATCGGGTATCTGCGCATGCGTCACGATCGCATCGCGCACGTGCAGGCGTTCATAATGAAATTTTTTAGCAGTTTGGCCTCGCGTCTGCGCATCACAATCTGTACACATGCGCAGTCGTTCGTTAATCGTCCGCCTTGCGATTTTACACAACAGCGATCGGGTCTAAATTAGGGGTTCACTACGATATGCCGGCGGCCGGGCTCCCGGCGACCAGCATACCGGCGCCGGGAGCCCGACCGCCGGCTTACTGACAGTGTGGCGAGCGCAAATGAGCCCCTTGCGGGCTCGCTGCGCTTGCCACGCTACGTGCGCCACACTATTTTATTCTCCTCAGGGGGGTCGTGGACCCCCACGAGGGAGAATAAGTGTCGGTATGCCGGCTGTCGGGCTCCCGGCGCCGGTATGCTGGTCACCGGGAGCCCGACCGCCGGCATACTGAAGACCACCCCTAAATTAGGCCCAATATTCTTCGCTGGGCGGCCGCTTCACTTTTGATGTTTAACAAGTCCGTAAGCTGAAAAACTGCAGCTGCTTAGGGATGTGCGCACAAATCGCAATCAGACCCTACGTACCAGAAAATCGCTGAATTTAAGGGACTTGATTTTTTAAAATCACACTTTAAAATAACTAACTCACAAATGGACCTTGTGATATTTTTTCACATTTAATTATGAATTCACCGTTTGTTTGTTTATTTATTTATATGTGGTGCGATCCAGCCAAATCCCCCGGCAACTAACGAAATTCGCCTCCAAATCAGAACGCCTCTAACCCTTTTGGCCTCAGGAACTAGGACCCTCCTGCCAAGAATCCTGCTCTACTGGGAGGTGTGGAAGTCAACGCAACGGCTTCATTAGCGGCTGAGGACAAACAAAAACATTTGTTGCTTACAGTAAATGTGTTGTTGTTTCCCTTGGCAATGATGCGGATTGTTACACGCGTGTGTCTGGTGCGACACCTTGTATCCATTTGTCTGAATATAATTTGGCGTTTTGTCTGTGCAGGCGATTCATCCATCACGCGGGCGTGTTTGCTAAATGTAAATGAGTTGTTTTAATTAACCTTATTTCTATTGACGTCCCAAAGAACAGATGAATCATGTTGAGCTGAGGAACAATATATATAGAAATAGTTGTTGTGGTTAAGAAAACACAAGTGGGAATTAATTACTGTCATCTATCACAACGATGGGGATCTAAGGTGGAATGCAGACCCCCCCCCCCCCCGTTTCCTCCATCCATTTATCATTCTCCAGTCTCCGCCATCCATTTATCATTCTCCAGTCTTTCTTTAGCCAGTAGCGAATGCTTACCAGTACTATTACCAGGCACGCCCAAAAAAGGGGCGGAACTTTGGTTCAAAGCAGCGGTCATCACAAGCTTTCCCAACATCCCGAGGGACACTGCAGGCTGCGGGCAGGATAGCGGGACAGTGTCCGAATTGCGGGATTGTCCCACTGCAATGGGTACAGTTGGGAATGCTATACTACAGTGTATATACAAGTGGCGTATGTTCATGCCAGGCACCCGGAAGCAAAATAGAAGGTGGTATCACCCCGGTGGCTCCGGCTTGCACATGTGCTGATGACCCAGCGACTTGCCAATGGTACATCTGGGAGAATAAAGGTTCCTTATTACAGCTAATTAGGGTGATAAGGAATCTTTATTTTCGGGTGCTGGCTGCAAATGATAATAAACAGAGCCCTGAGGAGGGGTTTTATCAAAGCTCAGAGAGAGATAAAATTGTGAGAGATAAAGTACCAACCGATCTGCTGACATTTTACAGGTTGTATTAGAAAAATGACAGGAGCATATTAGTTGGTGCTTTATCTCTCCTAATGTTATCTCTCTCCAAGCTTTGATAAACGCCCAGGGCAGTTCTAGCCAATTTGGCTCCCAGTGCGAGATTTCAATATGCGTGCCCCCCCCCCCAATGCTATAAAAAAAAATGCGCCCCCCCCCCATAGCTGTAAAAAGAAAAAGCATGCGCGTGCGCTCCCGACAAGGGGCGTGGCCTGCTTAAAATGGGTGTGGTCTCATTAAAGTGGGCGTAGCCTCATCTGATAGCATCACAGCCACCACTGGGGAAAAAAAATGAAAATCAAAAGTCCCCATTTTACACATTACAGCAGGCACGTGTCCCCATTTTACACAGTACGGCAGGCACGTGTCCCCATTTTACACAGTACGGCAGGCACGTGTCCCCATTTTACACAGTACGGCAGGCACGTGTCCCCATTTTACACATTACGGCAGGCAGGTGTCCCCATTTTAAACAGCGCGGCACGCAGGTGTCACCATTTTACACAGCGCGGCAGGCAGGTGTCCCCATTTTACACATTACAGCAGGCAGGTGTCCCCATTTTACACAGTGCGGCAGGCAGGTGTCCCCATTTTACACAGCGCGGCAGGCAGGTGTCCCCATTTTAAACAGCGCGGCAGCCAAGTGTCCCCATTTTACACATTACAGCAGGCAGGTGTCCCCATTTTACACAGTGCGGCAGGCAGGTGTCCCCATTTTACACACATCGGCAGGCAGGTGTCCCCATTTTAAACAGTGCGGCAGGCAGGTGTCCCCATTTTAAACAGTGCGGCAGGCAGGTGTCCCCATTTTACACAGTGCGGCAGGCAGGTGTCCCCATCTTACACAGTGCGGCAGGCAGGTGTCCCCATTTTACACAGCGTGGCAGGCAGGTGTCCCAATTTTACACAGCGCGGCAGGCAGGTGTCCCCATTTTACACAGTACGACAGGCAGGTGTCCCCATTTTTCACAGTGCGGCAGGCAGGTGTCAAGTGGGGGGAAAGGAAGGGAGAGGGAGGGGGGAGAGAGAGAGACTACTTACATAGAAGATTTTCCCGCTCTTCGGGTCGGGCCACCTCACCTCCCTCGCGCCGGCCACCTCCTCCTTCCACTGGCTTGTCTGCTCCTCCTCCCTCTTGAGTACTCCTGCTCGGGGGGCAGGGTTTCGTGGAATGACGCAATTGCGTTGTGACATCACGGCGCAAACACGTCATTCCGCGAAACCCCCCCCCGAGCAGGAGTGCTCGGGAAGAGGGAGGAGGGGTAGATAAACATACGCAAGGTGTCGCGGCGGGCGCCCCGTGCAGTTGCACGGCTCGCCCGCCGCTAGAAACGGCACTGTAAACACCCCACTTAACAGCTTTATTTTAATAATTAGTGCTTTTTAAAAAAAAAAAACTTAACTTCTGCTCTCCTTTTTTCCTCATATAAGACACAGCAGCAGAGCTGTAGATCATTGTACGCACTTTGATCTGTTATCAGACACATTCCGGGGGTCTTCAAAGGGGTTTTCTGAGTTTGGACAGCAGTGAGCAGTGACTGCAGCAAATCACTATGAAATGAGTAGAAAGTGATCTTTTCTAGTTCAGAAGCCCCCTCTGACTTTCTTTCCTTGCGCCCCTCTGAAAGCCAGAGCCCCGCGGCAAATGTCTCTATTATCTCTGGGAGTTACGCCACTGTAAAGAACTGTACAAAAAAATTAGGCAGGTGTGTAAAAAATGCAAAGTAGGAATGCTTTAAAAAAATAGAAGTGTTAATAGTTTATTTTTATCAATTAACAAAATGCAAAATGAGTAAACAGAAGAGAAATCTAAATCAAATCAATATTTAGTGTAACCACCCATTGCCTTCAAACAGTATCAATTCTTCTAGGTACACTTGCACAAAGTCATGGATTTTGTGGTGTATACAGTATATATATACAGTATATATATATATATATATATATATATATCTCCTATATAATAGCCCTATTCTGTGACCTTGTGATTCATTTGCTAACGCTGGGCGGAGTCACAACAGTGGGCGGAGTTATTCAAATGAGTCACAGAGATCTGGCCAAATCTACAGGAGACTAGGAGCAGAAGCAGATAGCATGGGCATTGGGCATGGCACAGGCAGGGGTGCAGACCTCCCAGCTTTCTGCAGGAGCTTTCTCCAGGCAGAAGGAGGGAAACACACTCGGCGAAAAGGGGGCGTGGCTTCACGGGAGGGCCCCCGTTTTCGTCAGTGAGGGGGCTTGCCCAGCGCTCTGTGAGCTGCTGGCATGCCCCCAGGGGCTGATTATGAGTCCGGGGGGCACAGGGCACTTGAGACAGGGGAGCCCTATCTCATTGCTGTGCCTGCTGTGGGTTGGGGGCGTGGCCTAATCGCGGTCCTCGCGGCCACGCCCCCTTATGCAAATTCCGATTTTTATTTTTATTTTTTTTAATGGGATTTTGACCCCTCAGCTAGGGCTAAATCCAGAGGACGTGGTCGCTCCCCCTACACACCCGCACAGGGAGAAGAAAGCAGGGAGACTGCTGCCTCCCTGCAACACCACAGACCTGCCAATATGCAGCAGCGTGTGCTGACTGTAGCACAATGCTGCCGCTGTTGCTGGCAGGACGGGGGGAGCTTCTGAGCTGGGACAGAGCTACTCCAGCCGGGGGGCCCCCTAAAACTGTGGGGCCAACGGTACGTATCCCCTGGCCACCCCCCCCCCCCCTTAATCCGGCTCTGCTGCTGGAACCCCCCCCGTAATCCGTACCCCCTGATGCCCCCTCTCCCTCTGTCTCCACTATTCACCGCTGCTCTGCTAAGCAGAACAGCGAGTACAGGAGCTTTCCAACTGCCCTTCCCCACCGCCGGACACTGCGACCCGCGGGTGGGACAGCGGGACAGACCCCAAAAAATGGGACTGTCCCGCGAAAATCGGGACATTTGGGAGGTATGGGGGTGTGTGAGGGGTATGTCATACAGACAGACGGGCACCGGCTCACTGTGTGCTTGACCCCCCACATCGGCATACTCAGCAGGGTCTCTCTGGTGCGGAGGAGCGTCACTTTCTGACACACTCCACGCTTCTTAGCTGCAGTTTAGTGGGGCACCTGCCGCTGTGCAGGTTCCATACTGCCTCTGTTATCTCCAGGCCCGGCAACCCCACCGCTAGCTGCAGCGCTGCCACCCGCAGTGGAGTGCGCCCAGCTCATTCACACACTTTAGCTGGCGGGTAGCGCTGCAGAAATCCGAGCTGCTTGCAGGCTCTGACCCACTCCTCCCTCCAGCCGCAGCGTCTCCTGGGAGCTAACCAGTCACTCCCAGTCTCCCCTTACCACAGTGCCTGGAAGCCGTGAGGTCCGCGCCACGTGCATGCTATGACCCACTCCTCCCTCCAGCCGCAGCATCTCCTGGGGGCTAACCAGTCATTTCCAGTCTCACCTTACCACAGTGCCCGGCAGCTGCGCGAGGTCTGCGGTGTGTGACTGAGGAGGGGGGGAGGGATGCGGACTGGCAGAGAAAGCAGGACTCCAGCCTGAGAGAGTCAGCCATGCCAAGTCTCCAGCAGCAGCAGATCCCAACAGGTTGGAATGGAACAGCAGCAGCCAGCAGCAGTGACTCCGGTAAGACACATCTGTCTGTCACCACTGTTTTGTCCCTAATACCAATCTCTCCCGTGCCCTGTGTTCTGTCATGTCCCTGTCACCCCTGGCCTTGCCCTGCCACCCTTATTCTGGACCTTTCACCCTTATCCTGGCCCTTTCACCCTTATCCTGGCCCTGTCACCCTTATGCTGGCCCTGTTACCCATATCCTGGCCCTGTCACCCCTGTGCTTGCCCTGTCAACCCTATACTGGCCCCGTCACCCCTGTCCTGGTCCTGCCGCCCCTACCCTGGCCCTGTCACCCCTATCCTGTTCCTATCATTTCTGTCCTGGCCCTGTCACCCCTGTCCTGGCCCCGTCACCCCTGTCCTGGCCCCGTCACCCCTGTCCTGGCCCCGTCACCCCTGTCCTGGCACCGTCACCCCTGTCCTGGCCCCGTCAACCCTGTACTGACCCTGTCACCCCTGTCCTGGCCCTGTTACTGCATACCCTCCAACTACCTTTTATGGCATGTACAGTACCCGCAGCGCCTCCAGACCTCTCCCCAATGCACTACACCTCCGCACCTTCCCCTCCACCACATGCGGCACTCCACCCCTCCCCCACATGCTGTGCCTCCAGACCCCCTACACCACCCGTGGAACCCACTCCTCCACCCCTTCACCACCCACAGCACCTCCAGGCCCCTTCCACCATTCACCCCCCTTATACGTCTCCCCCCACACCTGCCCCCCTCCACCCGCAGCATCTGCAGACACCCTCCTCCATCAGCGGTCCCCCCCTCACCCACCCCTCCCCCACCAATGGCACCCCCGCACCTGCCCCTCCACCACCTGCAGCACCTCCGGACCTCCTTTCCCATCCGCCGCAACACCCGTACCTGCCCCTACCCATGGTGCCTGCGGTCCCCTACCCAACCCCCGGCACACCCATCCCACAGCACCTCCGGAACCCTTCACCCATCCACAACATCCCCACACCTGCCCCTCTCCCACCCGTGGCACCCCTGCCCCTCCCCCACCTGCAGTGCCTCCGGACCCCTCCCCCATCTGCATCCCCCACTCCTCTGCCCCTCCCCCACGCGCAGCACCTCCCGAACCTTCCCCATCCGGGCCCCACCCCCACTTCTGCCTCCCCTCCACCCGCAGCATCTACAGACACCATCCGCAGTCCCCCCCGCACCCGCTACATTCTGTACATTGTGCCCTGCAGGTGCTGTTCACGCCGTCGCAAGGGGCTGCGCCTCCTTCACCATCGCACGCCCTTTCATTGTGCAATATTTAACCACTAACAAAGGAATGCAGGTAATACTCCATATAATACAAATATTAAACCCCAGAAAGGCATGCAAGGGTTAAGGGGGCGTAGCCCCTTGCGACGGTGTGAAGAGCGCCCGTAGGGCGCGATGAAGCACCTAGTATATATATATTAGTGGTGTGCACCGGAAATTTTTCGGGTTTTGTGTTTTGGTTTTGGATTCGGTTCAGCGGCCGTGTTTTGGATTCGGACGCGTTTTGGCAAAACCTCCCTGAAAGTTTTTTGTCGTATTCGGGTGTGTTTTGGATTTGGGTGTTTTCTTACAAAAAACCCTCAAAAACAGCTTAAATCATAGAATTTGGGGGTCATTTTGATCCCATAGTATTATTAACCTCAATAACCATAATTTCCACTCATTTCCAGTCTATTCTGAACACCTCACAATATTATTTTTAGTCCTAAAATTTGCACCGAGGCCGCTGGATGACTAAGCTAAGCGACCCAAGTGGCCGGCACAAACACCTGGCCCATCTAGGAGTGGCACTGCAGTGTCAGACAGGATGGCACTTAAAAAATAGTCCCCGAACAGCACATGATGCAAAGAAAAAAAGAGGTGCACCAAGGTCGCTGTGTGACTAAGCTAAGTGACCCAAGTGGCCGACACAAACACCTGGCCCATCTAGGAGTGGCACTGCAGTGTCAGACAGGATGGCACTTCAAAAAATTAGTCCCCAAACAGCACATGATGCAAAGAAAAAAAGAGGCGCAATGAGGTAGCTGTGTGACTAAGCTAAGCGACCCAAGTGGCCGACACAAACACCTGGCCCATCTAGGAGTGGCACTGCAGTGTCAGACAGGATGGCACTTCAAAAAAATAATCCCCAAACAGCACATGATGCAAAGAAAAAAGAGGCGCAATGAGGTAGCTGGGTGACTAAGCTAAGCGACCCAAGTGGCCGACACAAACACCTGGCCCATCTAGGAGTGGCACTTCAAAAAAATAGTCCCCAAACAGCACATAATGCAACGAAAAATGAAAGAAAAAAGAGGTGCAAGATGGAATTGTCTTCCCACCCACCCTTATGTTGTATAAACAGGACATGCACACTTTAACAAACCCATCATTTCAGCGACAGGGACTGCCACACGACTGTGACTGAAATGACTGGTTGGTTTGGGCACCCACAAAAAAAGAAGCAATCAATCTCTCCTTGCACAAACTGGCTCTACAGAGGCAAGATGTCCACCTCATCATCATCCTCCGATTCCTCACCTCTTTCACTGTGTACATCCCCCTCCTCACAGATTATTAATTCGTCCCCACTGGAATCCACCATCTCAGGTCCCTGTGTACTTTCTGGAGGCAATTGCTGGTGAAAGTCTCCACGGAGGAATTGATTATAATTAATTTTGATGAACATCATCTTCTCCACATTTTGTGGAAGTAGCCTCGTACGCCGATTGCTGACAAGGTGAGTGGCTGCACTAAACACTCTTTCGGAGGACACACTGGAGGAGGGGCAATTTAGGTAAAATAAAGCCAGTTTGTGCAAGGGCCTCCAAATTGCCGCTTCTTCCTGCCAGTATACGTACGGACTGTCTGACGTGCCTACTTGGATGCGGTCACTCATATAATCCTCCACCATTCTGAAATGCACCACAGGTATGGATGGATAGTATACTTGACGACACAGAGGTAGGTAGAGCAGTGGCCTTCTGTACCGTACTGCTATATATTATATATACTGGTGGTCAGCAAACTGTGCAAAACTGAAATGCACCACAGGTATGGATGGGATAGTATACATGACGACACAGAGGTAGAGCAGTGGACTACTGTACCATACTGTTATATATATAGTTATACTGGTGGTCAGCAGAATTCTGCACTGTCCTCCTACTATATACTACAATACAGCACAGATATGGAGCGTTTTTCAGGCAGAGAACGTATAATACTGGTGGTCACTGGTCAGCAAAACTCTGCACTGTCCTCCTACTATATAATACTGCTGGTCCCCAGTCCCCACAATAAAGCAGTGTGAGCACAGATATATGCAGCACACTGAGCACAGATATGGAGCGTTTTTCAGGCAGAGAACGTATAATACTGGTGGTCACTGGTCAGCAAAACTCTGCACTGTCCTCCTACTATATAATACTGCTGGTCCCCAGTCCCCACAATAAAGCAATTAGCACACTGAGCACAACTGTGGAGCGTTTTTCAGGCAGAGAACGTAGATATTTGCACTTGCAGCACACTGAGCACAGATATGGAGCGTTTTTCAGGCAGAGAACGTAGATATTTGCAGCACACTGAGCACAGATATTTGCAGCACACTGAGCACAGATATTTGCAGCACACTGAGCACAGATTTTTGCAGCCCACTGAACATAGAAACTGAGAGGACGCCAGCCGCGTCCTCTCACGATCATCTCCAATGCACGAGTGAAAAATGGCGGCGACGCGCGGCTCCTTATATAGAATACGGATCTCGCGAGAATCCGACCGCGGGATGATGACGTTCGGGCGCACTCGGGTTAACCGAGCAAGGCGGGAAGATCCGAGTTGCTCGGACCCGTGCAAAAAAAGGTGAAGTTCGGGCGGGTTCAGATCCCGAGGATCCGAACCCGCTCATCACTAATATATATATATATAGTGTGCAGATCAGGATAAGATTGCCATTCCCTGGGGTAGATGGGAGCACTTTATTACAGAAGCCCAAATAGGATTACGCCAGTCCAGAGTATTTGGTACAAAGAGCCCCAGCTGTCTCCTGATGAAGTACTATACGAAACGCGTTGGAGCATGGCCTTCCAGACACTTCTGCCTCCATTCAAACTGCTCACTCCATTGATCCCCCGGCACAGTGTCCTGACGGTCATGGCTGTAATCCACAGCCGGCGGCGCGGTGTAAGGTCCAGGGCAGCGGGCGGCGGTGTGCAGCATTTGCCGTTTGGAGTATATTACACCATGTGGTAACCAGCCCACAGTGTGGGTTTTCAGGGTAGGAGTCCTACTAATGTTGTTTTCACCTGACCTGAGATATTGCTTTTAAAACTAAAAATTGATCTGCACTATGAGCGCATTTTCCATTCAGCCTTGTTTTTAGAAATATATATATATATATATATATATATATATATATATATATATAGTGAGCAGATCAGGATAAGATTGCCATTCCCTGGGGTTGACGGGAGCACTTTATTACAGAAGCCCAAATAGGATTACGCCAGTCCAGAGTATTTGGTACAAAGAGCCCCAGCTGTCTCCTGATGAAGTACTATACGAAACGCGTTGGAGCATGGCCTTCCAGACACTTCTGCCTCCATTCAAACTGCTCACTCCATTGATCCCCCGGCACAGTGTCCTGACGGTCATGGCTGTAATCCACAGCCGGCGGCGCGGTGTAAGGTCCAGGGCAGCGGGCGGCGGTGTGCAGCATTTGCCGTTTGGAGTATATTACACCATGTGGTAACCAGCCCACAGTGTGGGTTTTCAGGGTAGGAGTCCTACTAATGTTGTTTTCACCTGACCTGAGATATTGCTTTTAAAACTAAAAATTGATCTGCACTATGAGCGCATTTTCCATTCAGCCTTGTTTTTAGAAATAAATATATATATATATATATATATATATATATATATATGAATCCAAAAAAGTAACTGGCACTCTGGAGTCTGAACAATTAGTTGAAATAGCTTTTTATCCAAAGTCAACGTTTCGGGGGTCTTAGCCCCGTCGTCAGGACATAACAGTACAGCATACAAGACATTCTGAAAACTTACCCCACCTTTGTACCCCACCGCATGTGTGTGTCCGCCCGCGGTCTCTCCCTCGATTTCCACCAGCCGGAGGTCACGATCCTTCCTCCGCCCGGCTTCCGCCCCAGATGTTGCTAGGCAACCGCGAGTGTGCGTTCCACACACCCCGTCGTCTGCGCTCCACCGAGCGGAAGTTCCTCGTACATCTCACGGAGGGGGTGAGTCGTCGGGGCAGGTCCCGCCAGCGAATCTACAAAATGTATAAACATTTATATATTATTTAAATGTTACATAAAACAGTATAACATACATCAACAAACATTAAACATAATGGCAAAATGGACAACAATGTCCCAACCCAGCATCATAATAATTGCATAAATAATTGCACTTGTAACCGAATGAAATTTAAATGGTATTCCAATTAATTTTTTCATTAAGCCCATTAGGGGCTATGGTCCCTAACCGGATAATCCATCTTGATTCTTTCAGCAAGAGCTCACGAGCTCTATTGCCACCTCTCAATGTCATAGGCACATGATCTATGATAAGATATTTTAACATTTCAAGCCTGTGTCCAGCAGATTTAAAATGTTTGGCTACCGGTTGGTCAATTGACCTACCCTGTAGAGCAAGACGTATAGCAGACCGATGAGCCGTCATCCTTTCGGTGAATTTTCTGGTAGTCTGTCCCACATAGTATAGTCCACAAGGACAAACAATAATGTATACCACATGAGACATATTACAGGTAAGTACATAACGTATGTCAAACTGTTTGCCTGTATGGGGATGGGCAAAGGTCTTACAAGGAATCAGATGAACACATGTGGCACAGCCACAGCATCTGTAACATCCAGGGGATTTTCTATAAATATTAGGGGGTAATGCTACCCCCCTCCCTGTTATATCTGCCCTTACCAACCTGTCTTTTAAATTACTACCCCTTTTAAAGGCAGCTATCGGTCGGCTATTATTCAGCCCCTTGAGCTCCGGATCTGTCTTAATAATGGGCCAAAGGGCATTGGTCGCTCTTTTGATAACAGGACTGGCTGTAGTGTAATCTGATGTCCATGGGATCAGATTGCTGGTACTGCGTGCCACGGGATTGAGAAGATCAGATCTAGACATATTGAGTACTTTTAGTTTTTGTGAGTTTAAAGTCTTGCTATTATAACCTCGTGCTTCAAATTTACTGATAAGTGTATCTAATTGTTTGGGAACTTTATCAGCATCACTAGTGATGCGCGCTAAGCGCATCATTTGTGACATAGGCAGGCCTTTTTTCAGTGCTTCAGGATGGTGACTAGAATTCATAAGAAATGTATTCCTGTCAGTGTCTTTAATAAAAACTTCAGTAGATATTAAATTATTAGTAACTTGCACCTTCACATCTAAGAAATTGATTTCCTGCGAGCTGTATGAAAAAGTAAATTTAATTGGGGAAGCCCTGTTATTAACATCATGCATCACCCTCTCCAGGAGTTCAGCACCTCCTGACCACAGCAGGAATACATCGTCGATGTATCTGGTGTACCACATAATATGTTTATTAATTTCCTGATCCTGAAAAAATATCTGAGATTCCTCCTCAAACATAAATATATTCGCGTAGGAAGGTGCCACGGCAGAACCCATGGCACACCCCCTACGCTGCAAATAAAAGTTTCCATCAAACAAAAAATAATTTTTAGTTAAAGTTAATTCTAAGAGGCGTAAAAACAAGGCATTGTCAAACTCAGTATTACTCAAATTCCGTTCTAGGAAATTACTCATAGCTGATAGACCACCGGCATGTGGGATTGATGTATATAGACTGCAAACATCTAGAACCACCATGAGTGTACCAGAAGGAATACTGTTGATGGAAATTAATTTCTTTAGAAATGAGGTAGTGTCTTTCAAAAACGTATCCTGATTCAGGAGTAGAGGCTGTAGGATACAGTAGTCTAGTAATTGTGAGACTGGTTGTAGAAGGGAGTCCCGAGCCGAGATTATCGGTCGTCCAGGCGGTTTTTCTTTATTCTTATGAAGTTTAGGGAGAGTGTAGATTACCGGAACCTTCGGAAAACGAACCAAAAGGGCATCATATAGTTTAGGTGGAATCTTATTCGAAGATCTTGCTTCATCCAGAATACCCATGAGCTCTCTCTGATAGTCCATGGTAGGGTCTTTACTTAACTTTTTATAGATGGCAGAGTCTGATAGTTGAGACATAATTTCAGAGCGATAGTCCCCAATGTCCTGGAGGACAATAGCCCCACCCTTATCGGCGGGCCGGATTACGAGGTCTTTTGCATGGAGCCATGGTGAATTTCTCTACAGCTTTATCATTATGTTGATAAAGCTGTAGAGAAATTCACCATGGCTCCATGCAAAATAAGACATAACTTATCTAAAGAGGAAATAGGGGCTCTGAAAAACCTAGAGTCCTATGAAGACCTCGTAATCCGGCCCGCCGATAAGGGTGGGGCTATTGTCCTTTTGGTTCGTTTTCCGAAGGTTCCGGTAATCTACACTCTCCCTAAACTTCATAAGAATAAAGAAAAACCGCCTGGACGACCGATAATCTCGGCTCGGGACTCCCTTCTACAACCAGTCTCACAATTACTAGACTACTGTATCCTACAGCCTCTACTCCTGAATCAGGATACGTTTTTGAAAGACACTACCTCATTTCTAAAGAAATTAATTTCCATCAACAGTATTCCTTCTGGTACACTCATGGTGGTTCTAGATGTTTGCAGTCTATATACATCAATCCCACATGCCGGTGGTCTATCAGCTATGAGTAATTTCCTAGAACGGAATTTGAGTAATACTGAGTTTGACAATGCCTTGTTTTTACGCCTCTTAGAATTAACTTTAACTAAAAATTATTTTTTGTTTGATGGAAACTTTTATTTGCAGCGTAGGGGGTGTGCCATGGGTTCTGCCGTGGCACCTTCCTACGCGAATATATTTATGTTTGAGGAGGAATCTCAGATATTTTTTCAGGATCAGGAAATTAATAAACATATTATGTGGTACACCAGATACATCGACGATGTATTCCTGCTGTGGTCAGGAGGTGCTGAACTCCTGGAGAGGGTGATGCATGATGTTAATAACAGGGCTTCCCCAATTAAATTTACTTTTTCATACAGCTCGCAGGAAATCAATTTCTTAGATGTGAAGGTGCAAGTTACTAATAATTTAATATCTACTGAAGTTTTTATTAAAGACACTGACAGGAATACATTTCTTATGAATTCTAGTCACCATCCTGAAGCACTGAAAAAAGGCCTGCCTATGTCACAAATGATGCGCTTAGCGCGCATCACTAGTGATGCTGATAAAGTTCCCAAACAATTAGATACACTTATCAGTAAATTTGAAGCACGAGGTTATAATAGCAAGACTTTAAACTCACAAAAACTGAAAGTACTCAATATGTCTAGATCTGATCTTCTCAATCCCGTGGCACGCAGTACCAGCATTCTGATCCCATGGACATCAGATTACACTACAGCCAGTCCTGTTATCAAAAGAGCGACCAATGCCCTTTGGCCCATTATTAAGACAGATCCGGAGCTCAAGGGGCTGAATAATAGCCGACCGATAGCTGCCTTTAAAAGGGGTAGTAATTTAAAAGACAGGTTGGTAAGGGCAGATATAACAGGGAGGGGGGTAGCATTACCCCCTAATATTTATAGAAAATCCCCTGGATGTTACAGATGCTGTGGCTGTGCCACATGTGTTCATCTGATTCCTTGTAAGACCTTTGCCCATCCCCATACAGGCAAACAGTTTGACATACGTTATGTACTTACCTGTAATATGTCTCATGTGGTATACATTATTGTTTGTCCTTGTGGACTATACTATGTGGGACAGACTACCAGAAAATTGATTTATTTTTACTGGGCACCGGAGCAGTTGCATTGGAATTGGAGTGCCAGCAAAACTGGGTTGGATATATATATATATAGTGAGCAGATCAGGATAAGATTGCCATTCCCTGGGGTAGACGGGAGCACTTTATTACAGAAGCCAAAATAGGATTACGCCAGTCCAGAGTATTTGGTACAAAGAACCTCAGCTATTTTTATTTGCAGCAAACAAAAAACAAGACATAAACAGAAATCCTGGCCTGTCCGACTCTGACTAGACATAAAGATTCCTCTCTATGTATGAGAAGGACCGACTGTCCAATTCACAAAAACAGCAGTTCAATACATCACTTACTTCAGGCAGTAATGGTGTCTCTCTCTCTTTCTCTGCAGTCCAGCAGCTTGCTCCCCAGGCCATGAGAGACTTCCTTCCCAGGCTGACAGGCTTTTATTACACCCATGCCCAGGGCTGCCATCAGAAATTCTGGGGCCCAGGACTGACAAAATAGACAGGGCCCCTCCACCCAAAAAAAATGATTCTGCGCACCGCTCCACACCTATGTGATGTCATACATTCTGACGTTACATATAGGTGGAGCATTGTGGACCTACAGGAACGGTTCACAGAGAGCTGATACGCAGGGAAGGCTTGTTTTAAGAAGCCTGCCGTTGTTTCACAGCCTGATGCTGCTCTCCTGATATTGGTAGTAGGAGCCAGGGGTGGGCCCCCCTCTCTGTAAGGGTCCGTTACACCAGCCCCCACAGTTTCCCCCTGATGGCTGCCCAGCCCATGCCTGTGTTAGCACTGATTAGCCTTCTCTTAGGCTACAGGCCCTAAAGACCTGGACTGGGCATAATGGATGAAGCCCGCTCTCACTTGCCATCCATAACCCCAGAAATCCTTATCCGGCTGTGTTGATAGGGGGAGGACCTCCAGCTGCATTGCTAGGGGGAGGAGGAGATTACCTTCCGGGTCCAGGCTGCCTGAAGGAAGGTATGCCGGAGGGAGGCAGGGAAGCATCTGCAGTGGTGGCGGCGGCGGAGGCGGCCGGCGATAAAAAGTCCATAGGCTTTTATAGGGTATCGCCATCCAAAGATGGTGATATCCTGGTTGGCGAAAACTTGGTGGTCGGGGTCTTGGTACATTTGAAAATGTGGCAAAATCTCTGAAAACGGGGGTTTACCGTATTTTTCCCTTAGTACATCCCGCCCACTTTGAGCAATGGACCGGAACAAGACTCATGACAGCCTCTTAAAGGCACAGTGTCACACGTTGTCCAAATCGTCCAATGTTAGCAAAGGACCGGCCACATAGTCAGGCGGTGTATGATAAAATAGAGGTGAACAATAAATATAATCTACGGGAGCAGGTTCCAACATAAGGTTCCAAGAATATAGGGAGCATCTAAGAAACATATCTAAAATACGACTATATATTACACAAGACACAGCTAAAACTCTATTCCACGCTCTCATTATCTCCCACATTGATTATTGCAATAGTCTCTTGACCGGTCTTACTAAGAAGAGACTCTCACCACTATAATCCATACTGAATGCAGCTGCGAGGCTAATCTTCCTCGCTAGACGTTCGTTGTCTGCAGATCCGCTCTGTCAGTCCCTCCATTGGTTACCTGTATTCTACCGTATTAAATATAAAATACTTTTACTCACATACAAGGCTATTAACCAAACTGCACCAACATACTTCTCTTCACTTATCTCAAAATATCTCCCTACCCAACCTCTCCGCTCTTCACAAGATCTGCGTCTCTCATCCACACTCATTATTTGTTCACACTCAAAATTACAGGTCTTTGGAGGTCATTCAGACCCGATCGCGCGCTAGCTTTTTTTGTAGCAGTGCGATCGGGTCTGAATTGCGCATGCGTATGCTCCGCAATGCACAGGCACGTTGGCCACCGGCGACGGGGATCGCCGGACAGCGACGGCTTTAACGAAGAAAGCGATCGCACCAGAGATCGCAAGAAGATTGACAGGAAGAGGCTGTTTGTGGGTGTCAACTGACCGTTTGTAGGGAGTGTCCGGAAAATCGCAGGCGTGCCCAGCCGTTTGGAGGGAGGATTCCTGACGTCAGCTCCTGGCCGGATCATCGCAGCGGCTAAGTAAGTCCGGAGATGTGCAGAGACTAGACAAAATTTTGTTTGTGCAGCTCTCTGCACGAACAATCGCACCCCTACACAGCGTTTAACCCCTCCCCCTATAGGCGGAACTACCTGATCGCAGGAATGCAAAAAACCGCCTGCGTGCAATCAGGTCTGAATCACCCCCTTTATCCAGGCAAGTGCCATGTGGGTGTGGCCAGTGCCATGTGGGTGTGGTCACTGCTGTTTGCGCATGTCCAGTGCCACGTGGGTGTGGTCAGTGCTGTTTGGGCATGGCCAGTGCCACGTGGGTGTGGTCACTGCTGTTTGTGCGTGTCCAGTGCCATGTGGGTGTGGTCACTGCTGTTTGCGCGTGTCCAGTGCCATGTGGGTGTGGTCAGTGCTGTTTAGCCTATTGTGCTATCATGCGACAAAGATGATGGGCCTATGTTTATGTGGAGGCCTGGAGGTGTTGTCCCAACCGCCCCATTGTTAATCCGGCCCATATGAAGAAACAATGGAGCATATGAAAGAAGCAACAAAGCCATTCTGTGAGATGTCCTGATACTCCCGCTCCCACTCACTCTACATCAGGGGTGGGGAACCTCCGGCCTGTGGGCCGTATAAGGCCCACAAAGCCACTTGTTCCGGCCCACTGCTGTGTGTGTGTGTGTGTGTGTGTGTGTGTGTGTGTGTGTGTGTGTGTCAAGTGAGGAGGGTGCAGCGTGCGCCTCTCCTGCCCCTTTGTGTTCAGTCCAGTGGCGGAGTGTCTCAGCTGTCAGGGCATGGAGGAGAGCACAGCTATGTCCAGGGGCAGCGGCGTGTAGGATCTCAAACCAGCCGCCAGTTCGTGAGCCAATCAGAGCTCGCGGACCTGCAGCCAATCAGGAGCCGCCGCTGCCGGTCTGCGAGCTCTGATTGGCTCTCGACCCGGTGGCTGGTTTGAGGTCCTACACATTGCCGCTCAACATAACTGTGCTCTCCTCTCTGCCTGGCCCTTGACAGCTGAGACACGCCACCACCAGACTGAGCACTAAGGGGCAGGAGAGGCGCACGCTGCGCTCTCCTCCCCTGACACACACACTCAGCAGCAGTGAGCAGCACAGTGGGGTGGGTGGCATATGTGGAGTATTATGTATCTGGCACTGTGGGGCAATGTGTATCTGGCACTGTGGGATATCTGGCACTGGGGGGGCATGTATACCTGGCACTGGGGGTTATCTGGCACTGGGGGGGCATGTATACCTGGCACTGGGGGATATCTGGCACTGGGGGCATATCTAGCACAAGGGGGCATATATACCTGGCACTGGGGGATATCTGGCACTGGGGGGGCATGTTATACCTGGCACTGGGGGATATCTGGCACTGGGGGGGGCATGTATACCTGGCACTGGGGGATATCTGGCACTGGGGGCATATCTGGCACAGGGGGGCATATATACCTGGCACTGGGGGATATCTGGCACAGGGGGGCATGTATACCTGGCACTGGAGGATATCTGGCACTGGGGGCATATCTGGCACTGTAGGGGCATTTTTGTATCTGGCACGGGGGGCAATGTATATCTGACACAGTGGGGGCATTTGTGTATCTAGCACTGTGGGGCAATGTGTATCTGGCACTGTGGGGCAATGTGTATCTGGCACTGTGAAGTAGTGTGCATCTGGCACTGTGGGGCAAGGTGCATCTGGTACTGTGGGGCAATATGTATCTGGCACTGTGGGGCAATGTGTATCTGGCACTGTGGGGCAATGTGTATCTGGTACTGTGGGGCAATATGTATCTGGCACTGTGGGGCAATGTGTATCTGGTACTGTGGGGCAATATGTATCTGGCACTGTGGGGCAATGTGTATCTGGCACTGTGGGGCTAGGTGCATCTGGCACTGTGGGGCAATGTGTATCTGGCACTGTGGGGCAATATGTATCTAGCACTGTAGGCCAATGTGTATCTGGCACTGTGGGGCAATGTGTATCTGGCACTGTGCGGCAATGTGTATCTGGCACTGTGGGGCAATGTGTATCTGGCACTGTGGGGCAATGTGTATCTGGCACTGTGGGGTAATGTATAACTGGCACTGTGGGGCACTGTGTATCTGGCACTGTGGGGCAATGTGTATCTGGCACTGTGGGGTAATGTATAACTGGCACTGTGGGGCACTGTGTATCTGGCACTGTGGGGCAATGTGTATCTAGCACTGTAGGCCAATGTGTATCTGGCACTGTGGGGCAATGTGTATCTGGCACTGTGCGGCAATGTGTATCTGGCACTGTGCGGCAATGTGTATCTGGCACTGTGGGGCAATGTGTATCTGGCACTGTGGGGCAATGTGTATCTGGCACTGTGGGGTAATGTATAACTGGCACTGTGGGGCAATGTGTATCTGGCACTGTGGGGTAATGTATAACTAGCACTGTGGGGCAATGTGTATCTGGCACTGTGGGGCAATGTGTATCTGGCACTGTGGGGTAATGTATAACTGGCACTGTGGGGCAGTGTGTATCTGGCACTGTGGGGCAATGTGTATCTGGCACTGTGGGGCAATGTGTATCTGGCACTGTGGGGTAATGTATAACTGGCACTGTGGGGCAATGTGTATCTGGCACTGTGGGGCAATGTGTATCTGGCATTGTGGGGCAATGTGTTGTATCTGGCACTGTGCGGCAATGTGTATCTGGCACTGTGGGGCAATGTGTATCTGGCACTGTGGGGTAATGTATAACTGGCACTGTGGGGCAATGTGTATCTGGCACTGCACTATTGGGGGCATATGTGTGTCATGTCCCATTTTAATTGGCCACACCCATTTTTTGGCGTGCGAACGCACACAGTACCACTAAGGGGCATATGTACTGGGGGCATAACTACTGGGGGCAGGCTTATTTTTTAAGTTGATAATTTTTGTATGGCCCCCGAAGGATTTTATAAATATCCATGGCCCTTAGTAGAAAAATGGTTACTCACCCCTGCTCTACATTCTAGATTATCATTTGCATAAAATGAAAAAAATATATTGGTTTTCTTTCTCTTACAGGGGGGGGTGTATCAAGCCTTGGAGAGAGATAAACAGGAGACGTTGCCTAAAGTAACCAATGAGCGTCTCTGTCATTTCATAGACTGTGCTAGATAAATGCAGCATCTCCACTTTAGCTCTCTCCCGGGCTTGATACATCTCCCCCCACAGTAAAAAACTTTGTGTTGGTGCTTTTACGGCTGTGTAAGACAACAATGTCCCTCTGGGGTAAGCTGACATTTCTCTCTCTCTCTATACAGTATACAGTATATAAGTATCGTTGAAAGTGGGTCACTGCAGCCCACTGACGTCATAATAAGTGTCAGCAGGAAGATCACAGCTTCAGCAGCTCTGTCAGATGGACTTGCAGGAAAGTAACGCGGGCAGCCTCCAGCTGGAGCGTATAAGCTTCTGCTTCCCCTGCACTTTTATTTCTCCTTGCTAGAACAATGAGGAACGTTGGGAACATTTTCATGATACGCTCCCGAAGAGCAATGTGTAACGCAGCCTCTCCAAAGCACAAAGGACTTCTGGGTAATGTCATACCAATGATGTACCCATTAGGTTATACAGGGCTCTGCTGAGATCACATGATCTGGTCACCTGGGCTGAGTCAACACTATACTGTAGCATATAGTTGTCAGTCTAACTACAATCACAGTATTAAGCACAATGGAACTTATTCAGAATTGCATGTAATTGGTTTTGGATAAATAGTCCCGAAATATAATATTGTACTGCTGCAATATCATGCCAATAAAGTATCACTCCTTTCAGGGCCACACTGCCACCAATTACAAATAGTCCCATATAGTAGATTAAACAATCCCATAAAAATACAATGGCCCTCATTCCGAGTTGTTCGCTCGGTATTTTTCATCGCATCGCAGTGAAAATCCGCTTAGTACGCATGCGCAATGTTCGCACTGCGACTGCGCCAAGTAACTTTACTATGAAGAAAGTAATTTTACTCACGGCTTTTTCTTCGCTCCGGCGATCGTAATGTGATTGACAGGAAATGGGTGTTACTGGGCGGAAACACGGCGTTTCAGGGGCGTGTGGCTGAAAACGCTACCGTTTCCTGAAAAAACGCAGGAGTGGCCGGGGAAACGGTGGGAGTGCCTGGGCGAACGCTGGGTGTGTTTGTGACGTCAACCAGGAACGACAAGCACTGAAATGATCGCACAGGCAGAGTAAGTCTGGAGCTACTCTGAAACTGCTAAGTAGTTAGTAATCGCAATATTGCGAATACATCGGTCGCAATTTTAAGAAGCTAAGATTCACTCCCAGTAGGCGGCGGCTTAGCGTGTGTAACTCTGCTAAATTCGCCTTGCGACCGATCAACTCGGAATGAGGGCCAATAAGTACAAAGTAATGAATAAGGAAGTAAATAGTCCTGATGAGACAGTCTGGGAAAGGTGAGATAGTTCAGTCACCTACAGTATAATCACCTAGTACTATAGTCACCTAGCACTACACTGTAATAACCTAGTACTACAGTATATTCACCTAGCACTACAGTATAATCACCTAGCACTACAGTATAATAACCTAGTACTACAGTATATTCACCTAGCACTACAGTATAATCACCTAGCACTACAGTATAATCACCTAGTACTACAGTATAGTCACCTAGCACTACACTATAATCACCTAGTACTACAGTAGGGTTCATTACGATATGCCGGCGGTCGGGCTCCCGGCGACCAGCATACCGGCGCCGGGAGCCCGATCGCCGGCTTACCGACAGTGTGGCGAGCGCAAATGAGCCCCTTGCGGGCTTGCTGCACTCGCCACGCTATGGGCACGGTGGCGCGCTACGCGCGCCACACTATTTTATTCTCCCTCCAGGGGGGTCGTGGACCCCCACGAGGGAGAATAAGTGTTGGTATGCCGGCTGTCGGGCTCCCGGCGCCGGTATGCTGGTCGCCGGGAGCCCGACCGCCGGCATACTGAAGACAACCCCTACAGTATAGTCACCTAGCACTACAGTATAATCACCTAGTGTGGCATACTGGAATGTTAGGAGACAAGAGATATTGGAAAGTTCCAAAAGCCATTTAATTCTTATCAGTGAGTGGGGGAGTTTTATGGCCCCAAAACCAGTTCTGGCAGACCCTGCCACATCTAGGGGGTTAGGACAGGAAGTGCAGGGGGATTTTAGCAAAAGGAACAAAGCACAGGACAGTTCAGTGTGAGCCGAGGACTGAGATGGAGGGCACAGGCTAGTGTCCAGGAGAAACGCAGTCTGGGGACTGTGGAACAAGCATCTATAACTCCACAGTCCCTGGCATTATGGAACAGCATGTAGGTGCTGCTAGGAAGAGCAAGAGATATCCAGATTTGCAGTGTGAGAGCAGTAACAGCATGAACAATCAGTGGAAGAAATAAAGGGGATCTTCACCTTCAGGGGTACCCCAGAAGCAGGACGGGAGGTGTGTTAGGGTCTCCTGCCCTGTGCTGCCACGTCGTCATGGCAACCGGGAGACAAGTGCTAGTGGAGTAACCTGAGCGCAGCTGATACTCCGGTTCGGGTCTTTTGCTGTGCAGTGGTTATAGGCTCTGTGCACGGCAGGGGATCCGGTGCTGGTTTTTGTGCTCACAGTCTGTGAGGTCTGAGTGGGGCGTGGACAGCACCTGCTTTATAAGGCCTCTTTTCAGGGTAAGCAGATGCTGCTGAATCTCTGTTGGTTAGTCAGTTCATGAAAGTTAGCCAGTACTGTGTAGCTTTGTATTTGTTTGTTGCTTACTGCAAATAGGCCTGGGGATTTGGTATTACACTCTGCCAATCCAGACCTAGCAGTAAGACTGGAGTCAGTCGTTTAGCTTGCTGGGGTTCTGTTATTACTCTGTGAACTTAGCAAGTTTGCGGCTGTATTCTAACACTTGCCTGTCTAATCCTGTCTCACTGTGCTAGGTGTCAGGGGTCAGTTTAGTGGCAGTAAGCTTAAACCTGTGCACTGCAAGTGAGAATCAGGATTGTGGAGGCTCTCCTTGTGTCTATCATTCCATCTCTGACCAAGGAGTTTACTGCCACACCCGTTGGTAACCCTTTAGGGTTTTGCTGTTGCCCTTAGCAACAGCATTTCGGGTTCTCTACGTATTAAAACACAACATCTTGCTTTTTACATCTGAGCAGTTCTAATACAAGGGAGATACCCAGTTCCTTAGCCTCTGGGCTTCTCTGTTCACTGTGTGTGTATTTTGTTACCCTATCACCTTCTGTGTACGTTATGTCATATTCCCCAGTTTGTCTGTGAGTCCATTTGTTTTGCATAACAGTTCAAACACCAGTACATTCCTGCAGACACTGGAGTGCATAACAGTTCTGACACTAGTACTTTCCTGCAGGCACTGGTGTGCATAACATATTCAGCAGCCTAATACTCCTGTTGAAATTTTGTGGGAATATGGAGCATACCCCTCAAAATACGTTGCAACAGGTGGTCGATCAGGTGCAGGTCCTGACTCGACAATTTAATGATTTGTCCATTAAAATGCACACCTCCCAGGCTGCTGGCGGAGCTCCCGCAGCAGCAGCACCTGCAGGGGTTAAGGAGCCGAAAGTAAATCTCCCGGATCGTTTTTCTGGAGATCGCTCGCAGTTCTTTTGTTTCAAGGAGAGCTGCAAGCTATACTTCCGGCTTAGGCCTCAGTCTTCTGGGTCGGAGATTCAGCGGGTGGGCATAGTGATTTCCTTGCTACAAGGAGACCCACAGGTCTGGGCATATGGGTTGCAGCCTGACTGTCCGTCGCTTAAAAGTGTTGATGCTTTTTTTACGGCACTGGGCATGTTGTATGATGACCCTGACAAGACGGCCTCAGCCGAGGCTCAGATTTCGATCCTTAAGCAAGGGCGAAGGCCAGTTGAGGTTTACTGTACGGAGTTTCGGAGGTTGGCCCATGATACCCAGTGGAATGACCCAGCCCTGAGACACCAGTACCGAAGAGGTCTTTCTAACCAGATAAAGGACCAACTGGTACAATATCCCTTGCCTGATAGCTTGGATCAGCTCATGCAGTTATCCATCCGGGTGGATAGACGGCTGAGAGAGCGTAGGCTTGAAAGGGAGACTGAGATTTCCTTCCTTCCCAAGGGAACCTCAGACTCTGAGGAATTTTCTGAGGAGCCTATGCAGATTGGGGCTACCCGCCTCTCCTCGCGTGAGAAGACGCGGAGGAGACAGCAGGGGTTGTGTTTGTACTGTGGGAATAAAGGTCATGTGGTAGTATCATGCCCAGAAAAGCCGGAAAACTTCAGGGCCTGAGGGTGATGGGAAATATCCTGTCAGGCCAGAAGTCAGAATTTCCCAAGAAGACTTTTATCATTCCGGTGACCTTGAAGATCCTCGGTCAAACTGTCAAGACTGAGGCCTTTGTGGACAGTGGGGCCGACGGGGTTTTTATGGACCGCCAATTCGCCCTAAAACACTCTGTTCCCTTAGTACCCTTGGCATCGGAAATTGAGATTTGTGGGTTAAACGGGGAACCATTATCCCAAGGTAAAATTACCTCTTGCACTAGCCAGATTTCTTTGTTTATTGGAGCTACACACTCTGAAAAATTGTCCTTTTATGTGACTGTCTGTACTTTTGCCCCATTGGTGTTGGGGTTACCCTGGTTAAGGGCCCACAATCCTCAATTTGACTGGGTCTCTGGGGAGATTCTTAGTTGGGGTACTGATTGTTTCAGGAGTTGCTTGAGCCTTCCAGTCAGGCTCTCGCAGCTAAGTTTGCCAGGATTGCCAGGGTGTTATGCAGATTTTGCGGACGTGTTCTCTAAAAAAGTTGCAGAGGTACTACCTCCCCATCGCCCCTATGACTGTGCCATTGATTTGTTGCCAAATGCTAAGCTTCCCAAGAGCAGGTTGTACTCCCTGTCACGTCCTGAGACTCAGGCTATGGCAGAGTACATTCAGGAGAACTTGGCTAAGGGATTTATCAGACCTTCACAGTCTCCAGTTGGGTCGGGGTTCTTCTTCGTGGGTAAAAAGGACGGTTCGTTGCGACCCTGCATCGACTTCAGGGAATTGAACCGTATCACGATTAAAAACTCATACCCACTGCCTCTCATTTCGGTCTTGTTTGACCAGCTTCGTACTGCCACCATTTTTTCTAAGATTGACCTACGCGGTGCGTACAATCTAATCCGAATAAGAGAGGGGGATGAATGGAAGACTGCCTTTAATACCCACTCAGGGCATTATGAATATTTGGTGATGCCTTTTGGGCTCTGTAATGCCCCGGCAGTCTTCCAGGATTTCATGAATGATGTGCTCAGGGAATATTTGGATAGATTCTTAGTTGTATACTTAGATGACATCCTAATCTTCTCCCATTCCCTGGAGGAACATCGGAAGCATGTACGCTTAGTCCTCCAGAAACTCAGAGACCACCGGCTTGGGGCGAAGCTGGAGAAGTGCGAATTTGAAGTTCAGCAAATCGCATTTCTAGGATATATTATCTCCCCAGAAGGTTTCCAAATGGAGGGTTCCAAGGTACAGGCAGTCCTGGATTGGGTGCAGCCCACTAGTTTGAAGGCGCTTCAGCGTTTCCTGGGCTTTGCGAATTTTTATAGACGATTTATCGCTGGATTTTCGTCTATAGTGGCGCCCTTGGTGGCACTCACTAAGAAAGGGGCGGATGTTGCTCACTGGTCTTGTGAGGCTAAAGCGGCATTTGCCCGTCTCAAAAGGGCATTTGTTTCGGCCAAGGTGCTGCGACACCCAGATCCAGAGCGTCCTTTTGTGGTGGAGGTGGATGCCTCTGAGATGGGTATTGGGGCAGTGCTTTCTCAGATGGGAGTGTCTGATAATCGCCTTCATCCCTGTGCTTACTTTTCCCGTAAATTTTCGCCTGCCGAGATGAATTATGACGTGGGTAACCGGGAATTGTTGGCTATTAAGGATGCACTCGAGGAGTGGAGACACTGGCTTGAGGGGGCTAAGTTTGTGGTCTCAATTCTCACTGACCATAAGAATCTGGCATATTTAGAGTCAGCGAAGCGTCTCAATGCCAGGCAGGCACGATGGGCTTTGTTTTTTGCTCGCTTTAATTTTTTGATAACATATCGCCCTGGGTCAAAAAACATCAAGGCTGATGCGCTCTCGCGGAGTTTTGCTCCAATCCAGGAGACCACCGAGGAGCCGTTGCCCATTGTTTCCCCATCATGTATTAAAGTGGGCATTACCCAGGACCTCTTATCATTAGTCCTTAGAGCACAGGAGCAGGCTCCTCCAGACCTTCCGGTAGGTCTTTTGTTTGTGCCTCCTAGGTTAAGACAGCGAGTGTTCCTGGAATTCCATGCCAAGAAGTCGGCAGGTCACCCGGGTATTGCCAGAACTCGGGAGTTGCTATCTAGGGCGGTGTGGTGGCCCTCGGTGGCTAAGGATGTGGATCAGTGGGTTCGGGCATGTGACATCTGTGCCCGAAATAAGACTCCTAGAGGGGTTCCTGTTGGCCCATTACATCCACTCTCTATCCCATCTAAGCCATGGACCCACATTTCAATGGATTTTGTGGTGGACTTGCCCAAATCCTCGGGGATGACAGCCATCTGGGTTGTCGTTGACAGGTTTTCGAAGATGGCGCACTTCGTTCCACTGGTTGGGCTGCCATCAGCCAGATGCCTGTCTGAATTATTTATGCTGCATGTTGTGCGTCTCCACGGGTTGCCACTTGATGTGGTCTCTGACCGCGGATCCCAGTTTGTGGCCAAATTCTGGAGGGCATTTTGTTCCGATCTCCAGATTTCTGTCAGCTTGTCGTCAGGCTACCATCTGCAGTCTAATGGGCAGACTGAAAGGGTGAACCAGTCCTTGGAGCAGTTCCTCAGGTGTTATGTCTCCAAGTGTCAGACTGACTGGGTTGCTCATCTGTCCATGGCGGAGTTTGCCTATAACAACGTGGCTCACTCTGCTACAGGGATCTCTCCCTTCCTTTGTGTGTATGGGCATCATCCTAAGGCCAATTCTTTTGACCCCCTGGACTCCACGCCTGGTGGTTCCTCTGTGGTTTCGGTCCTTAGAGGTATTTGGCGGAAAGTGAAGAAAGCCCTTGTGTCTGTGTCATTAGTGACCAAAAGGGTTTTTGATAAGCGGAAAAGACCCTGCAGCTTCAAATTAGGAGACTTCGTCTGGTTGTCTACCAAGAATTTGAAGTTGAGACAGCCATCTCATAAGTTAGGGCCCCGGTTCATCGGCCCTTATAAGATCACCAGGGTTATCAATCCGGTGGCTTTTCAGTTAGATCTGCCCCGTTCTTTGGGTATCAATAAAACATTTCATTGTTCCCTTTTAAAACGGGCGATTAGTAATCCATCTTCCAGTGGAAGACCTTCCCCTCTTCTGATACGTGGCCAGAGGGAGTTTGTTGTTGAAAGGATTCTTGACTCCAAGGTGGTTCGGGGTCGGCTGTCATTTTTGGTGCACTGGAAGGGGTATGGCCCGGAGGAGCGGTCGTGGGTGCGCAGTTGTGATCTTCATGCCCCCAGACTGATACGCTCTTTCTTCTCGCAGTTCCCCGATAAACCCGGTGGTAGGGGTTCTTTGACCCCTCGTCAGAGGGGGGGTACTGTTAGGGTCTCCTGCCCTGTGCTGCCACGTCGTCATGGCAACCGGGAGACAAGTGCTAGTGGAGTAACCTGAGCGCAGCTGATACTCCGGTTCGGGTCTTTTGCTGTGCAGTGGTTATAGGCTCTGTGCACGGCAGGGGATCCGGTGCTGGTTTTTGTGCTCACAGTCTGTGAGGTCTGAGTGGGGCGTGGACAGCACCTGCTTTATAAGGCCTCTTTTCAGGGTAAGCAGATGCTGCTGAATCTCTGTTGGTTAGTCAGTTCATGAAAGTTAGCCAGTACTGTGTAGCTTTGTATTTGTTTGTTGCTTACTGCAAATAGGCCTGGGGATTTGGTATTACACTCTGCCAATCCAGACCTAGCAGTAAGACTGGAGTCAGTCGTTTAGCTTGCTGGGGTTCTGTTATTACTCTGTGAACTTAGCAAGTTTGCGGCTGTATTCTAACACTTGCCTGTCTAATCCTGTCTCACTGTGCTAGGTGTCAGGGGTCAGTTTAGTGGCAGTAAGCTTAAACCTGTGCACTGCAAGTGAGAATCAGGATTGTGGAGGCTCTCCTTGTGTCTATCATTCCATCTCTGACCAAGGAGTTTACTGCCACACCCGTTGGTAACCCTTTAGGGTTTTGCGGTTGCCCTTAGCAACAGCATTTCGGGTTCTCTACGTATTAAAACACAACATCTTGCTTTTTACATCTGAGCAGTTCTAATACAAGGGAGATACCCAGTTCCTTAGCCTCTGGGCTTCTCTGTTCACTGTGTGTGTATTTTTTTACCCTATCACCTTCTGTGTACGTTATGTCATATTCCCCAGTTTGTCTGTGAGTCCATTTGTTTTGCATAACAGTTCAAACACCAGTACATTCCTGCAGACACTGGAGTGCATAACAGTTCTGACACTAGTACTTTCCTGCAGGCACTGGTGTGCATAACAAGGTGTGAGTCTGCGGGAGAGGACAAGCTGGGTGAGTGGTAGGAAATCACGTTTGGCGGAAGGCCCCCAGTAACGTGTCCATGAGAGATCCCGTTTAGATAGAGCCCCTAGCGAATGGGGGAGAGCACACTGAAATGAATCTCATTCTGCGGAAGCCGCACTACTGATTCCCAGAGACTGCGCTGGTATGTACTGTACTGTAATGCTGTCACATCATTGTTTATGCTGTTATTGCCAGTGAAGCAAATGAAAGGAGATGTAACCTGATGTAACCCATATGAATATTGTGCTGGAGAGAAGAAAAAGAAGTTAAATGTTACTGTCGTGATAACCCTGTCTGAACTGTGAATAAACTGCTTGCTTATGTAATGAGACGCTAAAAGATGGTAAATCTGCACAGAATACAATGTTAGTAATATTTATATAACTTTAGTAATTTGTTAAACCAACATAATGCTTACTACATAATGTGATGAGACGGCCTGGTGTGGAATGCTTTTTAATATGACTGGTGGACCGGCCGCTGCCCGGCTATCACACTAGTACTACAGTATAATCACCTACTACTACAGTATAGTCACGTAGTACTACAGTATAGTAACCTAGCACTACAGTATAATCACCTAGTACTACAGTACAATCACCTAGTACTATAGTATAATCACCTAGCACTACAGTATAATCACCTAGTACTACAGTATAATCACCTACTACTACAGTATAGTCACGTAGTACTACAGTAAAGTCACCTAGCACTACAGTATAATCTCCTAGTACTACAGTATAATCACCTACTACTACAGTATAGTCACGTAGTACTACAGTATAGTCACCTAGCACTACAGTATAATCACCTAGTACTACAGTATAATCACCTACTACTACAGTATAGTCACGTAGTACTACAGTAAAGTCACCTAGCACTACAGTATAATCACCTAGTACTACAGTATAATCACCTACTACTACAGTATAGTCACGTAGTACTACAGTATAGTCACCTAGCACTACAGTATAATCACCTAGTACTACAGTATAATCACCTACTACTACAGTATAGTCACGTAGTACTACAGTAAAGTCACCTAGCACTACAGTATAATCACCTAGTACTACAGTATAATCACCTAGTACTATAGTATAATCACCTAGCACTACAGTATAATCACCTAGTACTACAGTATAATCACCTACTACTACAGTATAGTCACGTAGTACTACAGTATAGTCACCTAGCACTACAGTATAATCACCTAGTACTACAGTATAATCACCTAGTACTATAGTATAATCACCTAGCACTACAGTATAATCACCTAGTACTACAGTTTAATCACCTACTACTGCAGTATAGTCACGTAGTACTACAGTAAAGTCACCTAGCACTACAGTATAATCACCTACTACAGTAGTCACCTAGTACTATAGTATAATCACCTAGCACTACAGTTAATCACCTACTACTACTACTACAGTATAGTCACGTAGTACTACAGTAAAGTCACCTAGCACTACAGTATAATCACCTAGTACTACAGTATAGTCACCTTGTACTATAGTAAATCCACCTAGCACTACAGTATAATCACCTAGTACCATACCTCCCAACTGTCCCGATTTTCGGGGACTGTCCCGCTGTCCCACCCTCGGGCCGCAGTGTCCCGCGGTGAGGGGGGCAGTTGGGAGTCTCTGTGTCTCACAGCCCTGCTTAGCAGAGCAGCGGTGAATAGACGCTGTGCGCATGCGCACAGCGTCTATTCACTGGATTCAGAGGGAGAGGGGGCATGCCAGCGGCTCACAGAGCGCTGGGCATGCCCCCTCAGTGGCGAAAATGGGGGCGTGGCTCGTGATCGCGGGTTCTCCCGCGAAGACACGCCCCTTTTTCTTAGGTCACGCCCCTTTTTCGGGAGCGCGTGTGACTTCGCCGCGCGTGTGTCCCTCTTTAGGGGACTGTCAAGTTGGGAGGTATGTAGTACTACAGTATAGTCACGTAGTACTACAGTAAAGTCACCTAGCACTACAGTATAATCACCTAGTACTACAGTTTAGTCACCTAGTGTACTATAGTATAATCACCTAGCACTACAGTATAATCACCTAGTACTACAGTATAATCACCTACTACTACAGTATAGTCACGTAGTACTACAGTAAAGTCACCTAGCACTACAGTATAATCACCTAGTACTACAGTATAGTCACCTAGTACTATAGTATAATCACCTAGCACTACAGTATAATCACCTAGTACTACAGTTTAGTCACCTAGTGTACTATAGTATAATCACCTAGCACTACAGTATAATCACCTAGTACTACAGTTTAGTCACCTAGTGTACTATAGTATAATCACCTAGCACTACAGTATAATCACCTAGTACTACAGTATAATCACCTACTACTACAGTATAGTCACGTAGTACTACAGTAAAGTCACCTAGCACTACAGTATAATCACCTAGTACTACAGTATAGTCACCTAGTACTATAGTATAATCACCTAGCACTACAGTATAATCACCTAGCACTACAGTATAATCACCTAGTACTACAGTATAAACACCTACTACTACAGTATAGTCACCTAGCACTACAGTATAGTCACCTAGTACTATAGTATAATCACCTAGCACTACAGTATAATCACCTAGTACTACAGTTTAGTCACCTAGTGTACTATAGTATAATCACCTAGCACTACAGTATAATCACCTAGTACTACAGTTTAGTCACCTAGTGTACTATAGTATAATCACCTAGCACTACAGTATAATCACCTAGTACTACAGTATAATCACCTACTACTACAGTATAGTCACGTAGTACTACAGTAAAGTCACCTAGCACTACAGTATAATCACCTACTACTACAGTATAGTCACGTAGTACTACAGTAAAGTCACCTAGCACTACAGTATAATCACCTAGTACTACAGTATAGTCACCTAGTACTATAGTATAATCACCTAGTACTACAGTATAGTCACCTAGTACTACAGTATAATCTCCTAGTACTACAGTATAGTCACCTAGCACTACAGTATAATCACCTAGTACTACAGTATAGTCACCTAGCACTACAGTATAATCACCTAGTACTACAGTATAGTCACCTAGCACTACAGTATAATCACCTAGTACTACAGTATAATCACCTAGTACTACAGTATAATCACCTAGTACTACAGTATAATCTCCTAGCACTACAGTATAATCACCTAGCACTACAGTATAATCACCTAGTACTACAGTATAATCACCTACTACTACAGTATAGTCACGTAGTACTACAGTAAAGTCACCTAGCACTACAGTATAATCACCTAGTACTACAGTATAGTCACCTAGTACTATAGTATAATCACCTAGCACTACAGTATAATCACCTAGTACTACAGTTTAGTCACCTAGTGTACTATAGTATAATCACCTAGCACTACAGTATAATCACCTAGTACTACAGTTTAGTCACCTAGTGTACTATAGTATAATCACCTAGCACTACAGTATAATCACCTAGTACTACAGTATAATCACCTACTACTACAGTATAGTCACGTAGTACTACAGTAAAGTCACCTAGCACTACAGTATAATCACCTAGTACTACAGTATAGTCACCTAGTACTATAGTATAATCACCTAGCACTACAGTATAATCACCTAGCACTACAGTATAATCACCTAGTACTACAGTATAAACACCTACTACTACAGTATAGTCACCTAGCACTACAGTATAGTCACCTAGTACTATAGTATAATCACCTAGCACTACAGTATAATCACCTAGTACTACAGTTTAGTCACCTAGTGTACTATAGTATAATCACCTAGCACTACAGTATAATCACCTAGTACTACAGTTTAGTCACCTAGTGTACTATAGTATAATCACCTAGCACTACAGTATAATCACCTAGTACTACAGTATAATCACCTACTACTACAGTATAGTCACGTAGTACTACAGTAAAGTCACCTAGCACTACAGTATAATCACCTACTACTACAGTATAGTCACGTAGTACTACAGTAAAGTCACCTAGCACTACAGTATAATCACCTAGTACTACAGTATAGTCACCTAGTACTATAGTATAATCACCTAGTACTACAGTATAGTCACCTAGTACTACAGTATAATCTCCTAGTACTACAGTATAGTCACCTAGCACTACAGTATAATCACCTAGTACTACAGTATAGTCACCTAGCACTACAGTATAATCACCTAGTACTACAGTATAGTCACCTAGCACTACAGTATAATCACCTAGTACTACAGTATAATCACCTAGTACTACAGTATAATCACCTAGTACTACAGTATAATCTCCTAGCACTACAGTATAATCACCTACTACTACAGTAAAGTCACCTAGTACTACAGTAAAGTCACCTAGCACTACAGTATAATCACCTAGCACTACAGTATAATCACCTAGTACTACAGTATAATCACCTAGCACTACAGTATAGTCACCTAGCACTACAGTATAATCACCTAGTACTACAGTATAATCACCTAGCACTACAGTAAAGTCACCTAGCACTACAGTATAATCTCCTAGCACTACAGTATAATCACCTAGTACTACAGTATAATCACCTAGCACTACAGTATAGTCACCTAGCACTACAGTATAATCACCTACTACTACAGTATAATCACCTAGTACTACAGTATAATCTCCTAGCACTACAGTATAATCACCTAGTACTACAGTATAATCACCTAGCACTACAGTAAAGTCACCTAGCACTACAGTATAATCTCCTAGCACTACAGTATAATCACCTAGTACTACAGTATAATCACCTAGCACTACAGTAAAGTCACCTAGCACTACAGTATAATCACCTAGTACTACAGTATAATCACTTAGTACTATAGTATAATCACCTAGTACTACAGTATAATCTCCTAGCACTACAGTATAATCACCTAGCACTACAGTATAGTCACCTAGCACTACAGTATAATCACCTAGTACTACAGTATAGTCACCTAGTACTACAGTATAATCACCTAGCACTACAGTATAATCACCTAGTACTACAGTATAATCACCTAGCACTACAGTATAATCACCTAGTACTACAGTATAATCACCTAGTACTACAGTATAATCACCTAGTACTACAGTATAATCACCTAGTACTACAGTATAATCACCTAGTACTACAGTATAATATCGCTACAATAGAGCCTTTCACTTTTGTAAATCCCCTGTACATCCTGTGTTACACATTTCCTTGTGTGTGTGTTTTCTTAATATAATTATCATTCCAATTGCAGCAGGAGCGTGGAAGCCGTGTGTCTGTTGCTGAGGCAAGGTTTAGCCCTGTGCTTTACCCAGAGATGGGAACAGAGCGTATCTTAGACACAAGAAACCCCTTTGTGTGCACTCGCCATTATTCTAGTTCTCAAAGTACATTAATGCAATAAGAGGCACCACAGGCTGCAATGTAGATACGAAGGAACCTTCGTGCAAACATAATGTTCTTTAATCTTTAAACCCCTCAGGACTGGAGACTCACCTCCCCCACTAGGCTAGTATGTCTTCTGGGGTGGTGGGTGCTGGTCTGATGCCTCTCCCGGGCACACACACAGCAATAAACCTAATGTTATCTGACCGATATAGCAGCTGCGATTACATCCATGTATAAGCGTTCCCTGACAGCATCATTATACCAGCGATCGCCCCCCACCCCCTCTCCCAGACCACCGATGGGTTATGGTGGACGAGAGAACCGCTAGCGGCATCCGTTAGATATAGTTCATGGCACCGGTTTCCACCCACAGGGCAACCTGTGCTCTGTAATGGCGGCAACGGCCGCACTGCCTTAGTTACAGCTTTGCACATTACCCTTCAGCTCAGCAATATATTAAATGAATACATTTAATAAAAGAAAGAGACAGCTACAATGTGTGCAATAACATCCACTCACTGTATCGTCTTCCCTACTGGCCTCCCAGACTCCCATCTCTCCACTCCAATCTGTCCTCTGTCCTGTTGCTTGGCTCATCTTCCTCTCCAAACGCACTACATCCACCTCCCCTCTCCTCAACCCCTACACTGGCTTCACTTCCCACTGAGACTCAATTCAAGCTTCTCACACTCACGTACAAAGCGCTTACCCACTCCTCTCCCATTTATATCTCTGACCTTATCTCCCTTCACACTCCTGTCTTCCCGCTCCCCTCCACAAATGAATGCTGCCTTTCATCCCAACAGATTACTGCCACTTCTGCCTCCAGGATATTGCATGTGCTGCTCCCTACCTCTGGAATTCTTTCCCTCTTCCTATCAGATATCCAACCTCTCTACAAAACTTTAAACGGGCTCCGAAGACCCTCATCAAAGCCTTCCAGCTCTCGCCCTAATATTCTGCCCCATGCTCACTGTCTGCGCCCTCTCTATCACACCTGTCTGTGTGCGCCTCCCTTTTAGAATGTAAGCTCTTGCGAGAAGAAGAAGTCATCTTACACAAGCCTTACAAGCTACAATAAAAAAATATATTACAACAAAGAAGAAAGAAGCTGGGGCCGCAGTTGACAGCTTGGAGGCCGTCTGTTCCCCCAGGGCCGGCTGTCAGGAATCATTAACCCATGGAGTGAAATAGGCGGTGTGAGTTTCTCCTTGGTGATTTGAGCAGGCATCCGACCATACTCATTTAACTCATACCTACCAACATTTTAGGAGGGGGGGCAGGACTCTCTGTGACCTGTGTGGAGAGATCTCCCCCCCCCCTTTCCCCCCTCTCCATGTTACACTTATTAAACTGTGAGCTGTGGATGGGACGGCAGGACAGTGCCCAAAAAGTAGCCATCCAGGGCGGTTGTGCATTATTCGCAAGTCACCCATCATATTGACTGGGCCTTCCCCAGCAGATGGTACTAAAGCTTATTGGAATTTGTTACGCTGTCTTGACAGTGGCATTCAGGGCTTACGGCCATAGGAAGCAGGGCCATTTTAATGTACAGGCACACTGGGCAGCTGCCCAGGGACCCACAATTATAGGGGCCTTCGAGCAGCAGTGGGTGGAGGTCACACAATCAGAGCATTCTCTACCTGCCTCCCAGCCTGCAGCCAGACAGTGAATGGCTGGCAGCATGCTGATTGGTGGATGGCTGGAGCTATCCACCAATCAGAGAGCTGACAGCCAGTCACTGTATGGGAGTGTGATAACCCACTAGTATTAGGTATGCAAGATCTGCAGTCACTGTATATAGTACATCACCCTTACCTTGCCCCGGCTGGTCATAGGTTCAGGCACAGTTACCAGAGGGTCCCCTGAAGAATCAGGTCTTTAACTACAAGTACATTGAGGGTGTGGACTACAGGTGTCGGTGCAGCGCATAAAGAATTGGGCGCCAGCCCATCTCAGATAAACAGCATAAAGTTTATTCAAACATCAAACAGGGAGATTGCAGGGGTAACTTGTGAACACTCACGCCGCGTGGCTTCCGACCACTTCACCCAGATACCTCTTGAGACTCACACCATTAGCACACTTTTTGTCCTGGCATCACCCTTTCACTGGATTCTGCATACTGCTGCTCTTACACTGCGATGTCTCCCTCTGTCATCAAGTGCTTTGCTGTGGCTGGCATCACTCCCCACCTAAACATGTGGGGAGCCCTCACTGGGGCTACATCTTTCTGGCTAAATCCACCTCACTGTCTGCTCACTCTCCTCACTGACTGTCCTCCCCCCCAGGCTGCTGCAGGACAACCTTTTTATAACCCTGCATTCCCAGGTACACATTCTATCTGGGATTTCCCGCTCTGTGTTTCCCGCTCTCAGTTTCTCGCTCTGAGTCTGCAAATGAGTGAGTCATGCCCTTTGCATTTTGCAGACTAATCTGTATAGCTATGAGCTGTGCTGTTAACTCCTTCTGTGCTGCAAGCCGTAGGCTGCTGGCACAGTGCTATGCAACTCCAGCAAACATTTTACTTTTATTAAAGTCATGCTGGCACCTGTAGTGCCACAGTTGATTTGGGCTGCAGTTTCAGGGTATCACATGCACCCCTGCTGAAATTTTGCGTGTCCTCACGCAACAGCAGTTTTCAACATAACATATAATGACAGTACATGTGACAAAAAAAACAACAATCACATATTCAGGAAAACATGGCATGTCAAACATCACATTACATACAAATCACATATTCTGTTGCGGTTTTCAAACGAGTTACAGTCCAGAGTCACATGTGATAGTAAAATGTTCCAGACATCTTGTGGCAATTGCGCCAAACACAGAGAACCTGCCCTCGCCTGCCCTTGTCTCCCCCCACGTCTGGGTCAAAAGAGACAGGTGGCTCTCGTGGGCCCCTCCCATTAAACAAGTTTCTCCAACTTTAGGAAAATAGATATAGGGGAATACATTCCCCTTGCGATCCTTGGCTCTTTCGGACACTCAGAAATGGCCAAACACAGTGCCCCCAAGGGTGTTGCTCCGACCGGGTGCACTGCATAGTCCCGATGTCCTGTTACATGAGTTCCACCTCCACAAATATTGCCCTTAGAGCCCCACGTTGGTAACCATGGTTGCTCGTATCCTGTTCGCGGACGCCAAATGTGATAACCCACTAGTATTAGGTATGCAAGATCTGCAGTCACTGTATATAGTACATCACCCTTACCTTGCCCCGGCTGGTCATAGGTTCAGGCACAGTTACCAGAGGGTCCCCTGAAGAATCAGGTCTTTAACTACAAGTACATTGTGGGTGTGGACTACAGGTGTCGGTGCAGCGCATAAAGAATTGGGCGCCAGCCCATCTCAGATAAACAGCATAAAGTTTATTCAAACATCAAACAGGGAGATTGCAGGGATAACTTGTGAACACTCCTCCAGCACAAAGCATAAGTTACAGTGGATCACACATCAGGGCACCTCCTCCAGCGCATCGCTTAGTCGCAGCGGCATATACATGGCAAACAGCATTACGTACCAGGGCTTTCTGTGACCAGTAGTGCTACACATCAGGTGACCGTCTCTCTCTCTCTTACTTAGCGAGGATTCTTTTCCTTGGGGGCGCTTACTCACGCCGCGTGGCTTCCGACCACTTCACCCAGATACCTCTTGAGACTCACACCATTAGCACACTTTTCTCCTGGCATCACCCTTTCACTGGATTCTGCATACTGCTGCTCTTACACTGCGATGTCGCCCTCTGTCATCAAGTGCTTTGCTGTGGCTGGCATCACTCCCCACCTAAACATGTGGGGAGCCCTCACTGGGGCTACATCTTTCTGGCTAAATCCACCTCACTGTCTGCTCACTCTCCTCACTGACTGTCCTCCCCCCCAGGCTGCTGCAGGACAACCTTTTTATAACCCTGCATTCCCAGGTACACATTCTATCTGGGATTTCCCGCTCTGTGTTTCCCGCTCTCAGTTTCTCGCTCTGAGTCTGCAAATGAGTGAGTCATGCCCTTTGCATTTTGCAGACTAATCTGTATAGCTATGAGCTGTGCTGTTAACTCCTTCTGTGCTGCAAGCCGTAGGCTGCTGGCACAGTGCTATGCAACTCCAGCAAACATTTTACTTTTATTAAAGTCATGCTGGCACCTGTAGTGCCACAGTTGATTTGGGCTGCAGTTTCAGGATATCACAGGAGCATGTGGAGAGATAGTGGTGGAGGGGCAAGTTATGAGTTTTCTTCTAATTGGTCCCGTGAATAGGTGTGTAGGGGCCCCAGTGCATTGCTTTGCCCAGGGCCTACAATGCTGTTACCACGGCCCTAATATGAAGCAAGTATAATTATTTGGGGAAACTTGAGAGTAATTGGTATCTCTGCTGCGGTGAACAAGGGATTGCTCCTACGTCTCATGTTCTGCTGTAAAGTGTTTATGAGCCGGTCTGAAGTCCTGCGTCCCGGCTGCATGTCACAGTCCAGCACAAACTACAATAATCTATTGCTGCGGATGACAATTTAACGGCTCCTGTCCTCCACAAGCACAAAGAGCTGTAAATGCTGCCACTGTTATGAACCTAGTCCTCAGGTACAGATAAGAAATTAGCACAATTAGCAGCGTGCGAGCGCTGGAAGGTCTACCTAACCATTTTATTGTGTCACATCGAATTATTTCTCCATTTATTCTCCTTTAATGAATTTTACGCCCAGCTCCGAGCTGTCTAATACCCCTTTTCTGCCAACAAGAAAATCTCGAGTTATTGCACGTGAACCGGGGAATTTTGTGAGTGGAAATGGCTCATCCTGGGTCCAGTGACCTGTGAATCTAACCCGGCTCGTGTGTGGGGTTTTTTCCCCGGGAAGGCTAAATATAAATGAGTAACCCGGTTCGCTCCAACCTGTGGCCTGTTTACAGCGTAGGAATAGCCGGTGATCTCATCTCCAATTGCCGACGCAGCACCTTTGTGCAGTCACATTCCCGACCCGGCAATAATCTGGGCCCAGCCGCCTGTCTGGAAGGGGTCTCAGCCAGGTCGCATCCATGTACAAAATCCCATATGCTGCGGGTAGGTCTGGAGCCACCGTGGGTGGTGGAAGGGGGGTGTAAGGGTGCCGCAGATGGGGCCAGAGCCGGATTAAGGCTATTGGGGGCCCGGGGCACTTCAAACAGGGGGGCCCCTAACGTAGAGACAGGGAGAGCAATTATAAATATATGGGATGTAGTTATGTGACCGGCGGTCACAATACCGACGGCTACATTCTGCCCCCCTCACAATCCCTACAGTCGGCATGCCGACTAGCAGGGACTATTCCCACTCATGGGTGTCCACGACACCCATAGAGTGGGAACAGAACCTGTGGAAAGCTGAGCGCAGCTCACCACCAAGCCCGCCGCGCATCTAAATGCCGAGATCCCAGGGTCGGTATGGTGACTGGCGGTCTCCAAATCACCGGTCACACAATACCAACCTATATCTATCTATCTATCTATCTATCTATCTATCTATCTATCTATCTATCTATCTATCTATCTACATACACACACGAGTATATTATCTATCAAAGGCATGATGTCTGGCTTTCCCTCTGCATGAACAATGATGCGCCGGGTGCCTACTGGGTGTTGTGTTGTGTTGGGTGGCCGCACAAATAAATCCACAATAGTCCCAATGGTTCAGCACTCCTGGCGTCTAAGTAATACCACTGTTTTAGGCATAAGTTTGGCAGCATTTCATTGCCCGTTATTAGTGTGGCACTTTCATCAGGTCTTTATAAAGGGCACTGAAACGTTGCCAAACTTATGCCTAAAACAGTGGTATTACTTAGACGCCAGGAGTGCTGCACCATTGGGACATATATATATATACATACACACATATATACACACACACACATATCTACATATATATATATATATATATATATATATATATACACAGACAGACCAAACAGTTTAACATACAGCAGCTGCAGGATTTAAAAAAAACACAGGACACAGGAGAGCTACCGCTCGTGCTGGCTCCACTTCTTCTGTGCAGCCTGCGCGTCCAGACACTGACTGAGCCGCAGGCTGCTACATCACGCCATTGGACAGCTGAGCCGTCGCTCAGCTGTCCTGTCCTTCATGCACCGCTGCCGCTCCGCTGTTAGGTTGCCAGGGCAACCTATGAGACGACGCGGGGTCCCGGAGTGCAGTGCTGCAGATCGGATCGGTAACACAGATCCGATCTGTGGCAGGTGAGGCGGCGGGGGCCCTTTTAGAAAGGGGGGCCTGGGGTACATACCCCCTGGGCCCCCCCCCCTTAATTCGGCTCTGGATGGGGCCCGGAGGTACTGTGAGTGGGGAAGGGGCGGGTAATGCTTCTCCTCCTGTCAGCAGCTAAGCTGCTGTCCTCCCTTTGGCAGTGGCTCTCCCAGAGACTCGCACAGCAGCCAGTCACTATTGTTAGCGCCGGTGTCCCAACGCGCCACATTACAGGGAAGAAGATGCACTCAATAAACTACAGCTCCCAGAATGCTTCGGCGCTAAGGGCTGCTGGGAGCTGTAGTTTATTTAGTGCGTCTACTTCCCTGTAATGCGGCGCGTTGGGACACCGGTGCTAACAATAGTGACTGGCTGGCAGAAGTGACTGACTCGCTGAATCAATGTAAAAGGTGAGATTGCTGTGTAGTGTCACTGACACTGTACACCTACTGCACTGCACAGCACTGTCACCTTTTACATTGATTCAGCGTCCAGACATTACCCTCCGCGATATCACCCACTCTATCCATTACATTAGCCATCTCGGGGCTTCCAGGCCGGCAGCCCAGGTGCTGTGTTGCGGAGTTCATGGCCTCTGGGGATCTGGGCGTGGCTGTGGCGGGGAGGCACTTCTGTGACATCACGCGCAGAGGAGGCTCCGGGGCTCAGAGAGTATGCGGCGTAGGGAGGGCTATGAAAGCCTTCCGCTTTGCCGCTTTCATACACATCTATGCCGGTGGCCGCAGCAGCTTTTGTTCCACCTGCGCCGCGGCTAGGGAGTGGGGATCGCTGATGGTGGAGGGGGCAGGCGGACTGGCAGCAGGACATAGGACGCTGCAGTAAAAGGTTTTTTTCCCCTATGTACAGCGCAGAGACTTGCTGCAGATGCAGTGGCATACCCTCCAGCTGCACCTTTTTGGCAGGTACAGGACCTTTTTTTATGGTCTGTACTGATTTCTGGCTGAAAGTATAGGAAAAGTGGCGTGGCCACGTCACTTTACCCGTGGTCACGCCCCCTTTCCCAATTTGTAGCGATTTTTATGTGTAAAGTGTTGGAGGGTGTGTTGCTGCAGATGCAGTGGGGACTATTTTGGGGTGTGGGCCTAGAACTGCAGCTCCATCCGCCCCACTGTTAATCCTGCTCTGGGAACACACAGCAGCCAAGAGCGTAGCTACCATAGGTGCAGGCAGTGCAGTTGCTATGGGGCCCAGAGCTGAAAGGGGCAACCTTCCTTGAGTTCCCAAAGTTACATGTGTTATATACAGTTTTCGCCATTGCGTAGTACGTAGGTAGTCCTTTCATACTTTTTCCTTGGGGTCTGCAATATATCTAGGTATGCCCCTGGCCCTGCTTATTGTAGTGTGATATAAAATGAACTGGAGGGCATTTCAATGTTATATAATATGGACTGGGGCACTGTAATGAGGCACAATATGAACGGGGAGCACTATATATCATAATGTGAATTGGGGGTATTGTCAGGGGTGTAGCGAGGGTGGGTCTGGTGGAGCGCGAGCTCCAGGCGCCAGAATAGTTAGAGGGCGCGCCACAGAGCAGGAGGAGGAGTCACAGACGGGGCGCACACTGACTCGGACTCTGATACTAGGTAGTGAACAGGACAGGCAGAGGCAACAGCAAGAGCCACTGCCAGCCAGCACATGCTGGAGCTCTCTCTGCCCCTCAAGCGGCTGTAGAGCAGCTATTTCTGCCCCTCAGGCAATTCTGGGACATTATTTTCATTGAGAAATTGGGAGATTATCAGATCTGGGGAGGGGGTCAGTTTTGGGGCATTATTTTCAATGACAGATTGGAGGGATTATCAGGTCTGTGGAAGGTCACATTTGAGGCATTATTTTCATTAAGGGAATGGGGGGTTGTGAGGTCAGGTCAGTCGAGGCATACATAGTATTTTTAATTTATTTGAATTAAAAAAGCAAAATAATTGACTACAGCTACTTCCATAGTGGCTCTACTGTGGAGTAACGTGTATGAGGGGCTCTACCATAGCATAACATGTATAAGGGGCTTTACCATGGTGTAACGTATATATAAGGGGCTCTACTGTGGCATGTGACATAATGTGTTTAAGCAGCTCTACTGTGTGGTGTTATGTGTTTAAGCAGCTCTACTGTGTGGTGTTATGTGTTTAAACAGCTCTACTGTGTGGCGTAACATGTATAAGCGGCTCTACTGTGGTGTAATGTGTATAATCAGCTCTACTCTTTGGCGTAACGTATATAAACGGCTCTACTGTGTGGCATAACGTGTATAAGCGGATCTACTGTGTCATAACGTGTATAAGCTGCTCTAGTGTATGGTGCAATGTAAATAACAGACACTACTGTGCGGTGTAATGTGAATTGGTACTATTTAGAGATGAGCGGGTTCGGTTCGTCGAGATCCGAACCCCCCCCCCCGAACTTCACGTGGTTTACACGGGTCCGAGGCAGCCTCGGTTCTTCCTGCCTCACTAGCAAAACCCGAACGGGGGAAAATTTAATCATCACGCTGTCGGATTCTCGCGAGATTTGGGATTTCATATAAAGAGCCACGCGTCGCCGCCATTTTAACTCATGCATTGTAGATTGAGCAGAGAGGACGTGGCTACGTTCTCTGCCTGAATAGCCCAATATCAGCTAAATATCAGCTCAATATCTGTGCTCAGTATCAGTGCTGCATTGTGGTGACCAGTATATAGTAGTACAGTACAGTAGTCCATTGCTGTATCTTGCTGCTCCGTGTCAGTTCTATTATCCTGAACAGTGCTCAATATCTGTGCTCATTATTATCATTGCTGCATTGTGGTGACCAGTATATAGTAGTATAGTCCAGTAGTCCAGTGCTGTTCTCGCTGCCCAGTGTCAGTTCTATTATCCTGAACAGTGCTCAGTATCTGTGCTCATTATTATCATTGCTGCATTGTGGTGACCACTGACCAGTATATAGTAGTACAGTACAGTTTTCCAGTGCTGTTCTCACTGCCCAGTATTAGTTCTATTATCCTGAACAGTGCTCAGTATATCTGTGCTCATTATTATCATTGCTGCATTGTGGTGACCACTGACCAGTATATAGTAGTACAGTACAGTAGTCCAGTGCTGTTCTTGCTGCCCAGTGTCAGTTCTATTATCCTGAACAGTGCTCAATATCTGTGCTCATTATTATCATTGCTGCATTGTGGTGACCAGTATATAGTAGTACAGTACAGTAGTCCAGTGCTGTTCTCGCTGCCCAGTGTCAGTTCTATTATTCTGAACAGTGCTTAATATCTGTGCTCATTATTATCATTGCTGCATTGTGGTGACCAGTATATAGTAGTACAGTACAGTAGTCCATTGCTTTATTTTGCTGCTCCATGTCAGTTCTAGTATCCTGAACAGTGCTCAATATCTGTGCTCATTATTATCATTGCTGCAATGTGGTGACCAGTATATAGTAGTACAGTACAGTAGTCCAGTGCTGTTCTCGCTGCCCAGTGTCAGTTCTATTATTCTGAACAGTGCTTAATATCTGTGCTCATTATTATCATTGCTGCATTGTGGTGACCAGTATATAGTAGTACAGCACAGTAGTCCATTGCTGTATTTTGCTACTCTGTGTCAGTTCTAGTATCCTGAACAGTGCTCAATATCTGTGCTCATTATTATCATTGCTGCATTGTGGTGACCAGTATATAGTAGTACAGTACAGTAGTCAATTGCTGTTCTCGCTGCCCAGTGTCAGTTCTAGTATCCTGAACAGTGCTCAAAATCTGTGCTCATTATTATCATTGCTGCATTGTGGTGACCAGTATATAGTAGTACAGTACAGTAGTCCAGTGCTGTTCTCATTGCCCAGTGTCAGTTCTAGTATCCTGAACAGTGCTCAATATCTGTGCTCATTATTATCATTGCTAAATTGTGGTGACCAGTATATAGTAGTACAGTACAGTAGTCCAGTGCTGTATTTTGCTGCTCCATGTCAGTTCTAGTATCCTGAACAGTGCTCAATATCTGTGCTCATTATTATCATTGCTGCATTGTGGTGACCAGTATATAGTAGTACAGTACAGTAGTCCAGTGCTGTTCTCGCTGCCCAGTGTCAGTTCTAGTATCCTGAACGGTGCTCAATATCTGTGCTCATTATTATCATTGCTAAATTGTGGTGACCAGTATATAGTAGTACAGTACAGTAGTCCAGTGCTGTTCTCGCTGCCCAGTGTCAGTTCTATTATCCTGAACAGTGCTCAGTATCTGTGCTCATTATTATCATTGCTGCATTGTGGTGACCACTGACAAGTATATAGTAGTACAGTACAGTAGTCCAGTGCTGTTCTCGCTGCCCAGTGTCAGTTCTATTATCCTGAACAGTGCTCAATATCTGTGCTCATTATTATCATTGCTGCATTGTGGTGACCAGTATATAGTAGTACAGTACAGTACAGTAGTCCATTGCTTTATTTTGCTGCTCCGTGTCAGTTCTAGTATCCTGAACAGTGCTCAATATATGTGCTCATTATTATCATTGCTGCATTGTGGTGACCAGTATATAGTAGTATATTACAGTAGTCAATTGCTGTATTTTGCTGCTCCGTGTCAGTTCTAGTATCCTGAACAGTGCTCAATATCTGTGCTCATTATTATCATTGCTGCATTGTGGTGACCAGTATATAGTAGTACAGTACAGTAGTCCATTGCTGTATTTTGCTGCTCCGTGTCAGTTCTAGTATCCTGAACAGTGCTCAATATCTGTGCTCATTATTATCATTGCTGCATTGTGGTGACCAGTATATAGTAGTACAGTACAGTAGTCCATTGCTGTATTTTGCTGCTCCGTGTCAGTTCTAGTATCCTGAACAGTGCTCAATATCTGTGCTCATTATTATCATTGCTGCATTGTGGTGACCAGTATATAGTAGTACAGTACAGTAGTCCAGTGCTGTTCTCGCTGCCCAGTGTCAGTTCTAGTATTCTGAACAGTGCTCAATATCTGTGCTCATTATTATCATTGCTAAATTGTGGTGACCAGTATATAGTAGTACAGTACAGTAGTCCAGTGCTGTTCTCGCTGCCCAGTGTCAGTTCTAGTATCCTGAACAGTGCTCAATATCTGTGCTCAGTATCAGTGCTGCATTGTGGTGACCAGTATATAGTAGTACAGTACAGTAGTCCATTGCTGTATTTTGCTGCTCCGTGTCAGTTCTAGTATCCTGAACAGTGCTCAATATCTGTGCTCATTATTATCATTGCTGCATTGTGGTGACCAGTATATAGTAGTACAGTACAGTACAGTAGTCCATTGCTGTATTTTGCTGCTCCGTGTCAGTTCTAGTATCCTGAACAGTGCTCAATATCTGTGCTCATTATTATCATTGCTGCATTGTGGTGACCAGTATATAGTAGTACAGTACAGTAGTCCAGTGCTGTTCTCGCTGCCCAGTGTCAGTTCTAGTATTCTGAACAGTGCTCAATATCTGTGCTCATTATTATCATTGCTAAATTGTGGTGACCAGTATATAGTAGTACAGTACAGTAGTCCAGTGCTGTTCTCGCTGCCCAGTGTCAGTTCTAGTATCCTGAACAGTGCTCAATATCTGTGCTCAGTATTATCATTGCTGCATTGTGGTGACCAGTATATAGTAGTACAGTACAGTAGTCCATTGCTGTATTTTGCTGCTCCGTGTCAGTTCTATTATCCTGAACAGTGCTCAATATCTGTGCTCATTATTATCATTGTTGCATTGTGGTGACCAGTATATAGTAGTACAGTACAGTAGTCCAGTGATGTTCTCGCTGCCCAGTGTCAGTTCTATTATCCTGAACAGTGCTCAATATCTGTGCTCAGTATCAGTGCTCCATTGTGGTGACTAAAAGTCCAGTGTCTTGTGCTGCATCTTGCTGCTGTAGGGTGCTGTGGTAGTGTCCTGTCACTGTGCATAGGTCATCATCATTCCAATCACAGTGGTATCTGGTATCTATCTAGTGGTATCTAATTCCATACATTACTGCCGTCTAATTCCAGATATATTACTGCCATCTAATTCCACACATTAAAAAATGTGGAGGGTAAAATAGGGAAAGATCAAGATCCACTTCCACCTAGTTCTGAAGCTGCTGCCACTAGTCATGGCAGAGACAATGAAATGCCATCCACGTCGTCTGCCAAGGCCGATGCCCAATGTCATAGTAGAGAGCAAGTAAAATTAAAAAAACAAAAGTTCAGTAAAATGACCCAAAAATCTAAATTAAAAGCGTCTGAGGAGAAGCGTAAATTTGCCAATATGCCATTTACAACACGGAGTGGCAAGAAACGGCTAAGGCCCTCTCCTGTGTTCCTCATGACTAGTGGGTCAGCTTCACCTGAGGATGGAAACACTCATCCTCCCCCTAGATGTACACAGTGAAAGGGGTGAGGAAACGGACGATGAGGAGGAGGTGGACATCTTGCCTCTGTAGAGCCAGTTTGTGCAAGGAGAGATTGATTGCTTCTTTTTTGGTGGGGGCCCAAACCAACCAGTCATTTCAGCCACAGTCGTGTGGCAGACCCTGTCTCTGAAATGATGGGTTTGTTAAAGTGTGCATGTCCTGTTTATACAACATAAGGGTGGTTGGGAGGGCCCAAGGACAATTCCATCTTGCACCTCTTTTTTTTATTTATCTTTGCATCATGTGCTGTTTGGGGACTATTTTTTTAAGTGCCATCCTGTCTGCCACTGCAGTGCCACTCCTAGATGGGCCAGGTGTTTGTGTCGGTCACTTGGGTCGCTTAGCTTAATCATCCAGTGACCTCGGTGCAAATTTTAGGACTTAAAATAATATTGTGAGGTGTGAGGTGTTCAGAATAGACTGGAAATGAGTGGAAATTATGGTTATTGAGGTTATTAATACTATAGGATCAAAATTACCCCCAAATTCTATGATTTAAGCTGTTTTTGAGGGTTTTTGAAAAAACCCCACCTGAATCCAAAACACGACCGCGGAACCGAATTCAAAACCAAAACACAAAACCCGAAAAATGCCCGCTGCACATCCCTAGTACTATTATGTGTCCATGCCACAGTATTTTAGTTGACTGTCCATATTTTATACATGGGAACACCCAAAGGAAACTTTTGCAATGAGCTCTACACGGTCTAGAACTGACCCTGTCACCAATTTAAATATTGTTTATTTTCAAATGTAACATGCCATCACATGTTGGCCAGGCCCCCAATTCAGTACAGGGGAGAGGGGCGCCAAAACTTACCCTTGCTCCGGGCACCATGGCACCTAGCTACACCTCTGGGTACTGTGCGGCATAATGTGTACTGGCAGCTCTAAAACATGACATAGGGTGAACTTAAGCACTACTGCGATTCATAAAATAAACTAGGGCACTACTATGGGGCATAACATTAAATAAGGCTCTACTATGGTGCAGAATATGACTAGGGCACTATTATAGGGCATAAAATTAACAACTGCTGCAGAGAAGTATCTCTCTAAAAGCATCGGGACAGGGGCCCCTTCAAAATGTTACTATGGGGCCCACAAACTTCTGGCTACGACCCTGACAGCAGCCAAAGGGCAGAGCCTCCCATTGGATGCAGGGACGTGCAGTCAGGGGAGGCAGTGCCTCCCCTGTCATTCCTGATTGAAATAATAGGAGGAAGATACTTATGACACATATTCTGTGTCATAATTAACTTCTTCATATTAATCTATTAATTTTAATGCTTTAAATTAGTTTGGGAGGCACTGAAAGCAGTGCCTCCCGTTGACAATGGGAGCCGGGAAAAAGCGGGGGGCGGAGTCAGCCAGTGGGCTGTAAAAGCCCATTCAAAAAAGAGGGCAAAGCGGCACTTATACAAGTGCCTCGCTGACAGGGACGCCCACATCAAAGCACGCCCCTGTCAGCGAGGCAGTTGTGATTGGACAGGGGATCCAGCACTGGATCAGCTGTCCAATCACACATAAGAGGGGAAGCGGCGGCGGGACCCGGCTATGGCATGAATCACCTGGTGGGAGTCTGTCAGGCAGCAGCAGCGTTGTCCCCGGAGGCGGCAGGAAGACCAGACCTGGACTGCGTGCGCCGGCCGATGCTCTTCTTCCTCCACCCTCCCAGAAACCCCCCCCTGACAGGCTGATTTTCTTTTAAACAGGGACCCTTGTTCTCGCGATTGAAGCCCTGCACCTCTTTGTATAATGCCGTTAGTACCGTATGTATAATGAGTGGCAGGGACTCGTATGACACGCTTCTATAAGAACAGTGTCATTCTTGGCCCCGCCCCCTCACATAGACCCGTGACTCGTGGCACCGCGAGTGGGCGGAGCCTAATAATGCAGAGTGCCCAGCCTCGTTCCTTACCAGCACCTGTCCTGTGCTGCCGGCAGCTAAGTACAACTACTGTAAGTATAAATATATGTACATACATGCTGGTGTTTCTTCTTCATTAACAAGAGGTTATTGCAATAAGGTCCATATTGCAGTGGGTGCCGTCTGATACAGTGTTTCGGTTTCACTGACCCAAGGGATTCCAGAGAATAAAATCACATGTTTTTAGTGGTCTGGTGAGGAGTGCTGCTGGAATATTGTGTGTGTGTGTATATATATATATATATATATATATATATATATATATATAATTATTATTTTTTATTTATTTATTTTTTATTATTTTTTTGCGGCACTCACAGGACTTTAGACATCCAGGTATCATCCTCACAACTTAGCAGTACACTACATGATGCGGTGTAATCATGTCAATGTTTCATTTTAATATAATTTTTTTTCGCCATGACGAAATTTGAAATATTAAAATGAAACATTGACATGATTACACCGCATCATGTAGTGTACTGCTAAGATGTGAGGATAATATCTGGATGCCTAAAGTCCTGTGAGTGCCGCAATCTTGCACCTACCTTTAATTAGTCCTTTTTGAAGGCACCCTTCCCTATATGTATATCAGACTTTTAGATGTCCGGTGGGGGGGGAGTGGAAATATTCCCTGCTGGTCAGCATGCCGACCAGTCGGGATATTCACTGTTTGGGATCCCGTCATCGGTATAGTGACTGGCGGTCAGACACATAACCGTATCCCTATATATATATATATATATATAGCAACAGTCAGGCGGCACTCACGGCGGAAAAAATGATGAAAATGTGTTTGTTTATACATTGAAACGTTGACAGCTCTGCAAGGCGTCTGTTTCATTTTTTCCGCCGTGAGTGCCGCCTGACTGTTGCTATACATTTGGAAGGGGCTCCGTCCTGCTTCCTCCTGGAGGGCACCGGCATTATTGGTAATTTTAGTTGTAAACGGAGTGCCGCCTGACATGCTGGACTATATATATATATATATATATATATATATATATATGTAGGTGGAATTATCTATGCTTGTTTAACACGTTTTGCCTAATACAATTCTGCTATTTCTACAAAAGCCTATGGAGTGCCACCTGGTTCTTCTGCAGCTCTGATGATCGCAGTGTCTCAGCACCCCCTCTCTATCTGTATGTTTCTGGATGCTTTAGGGATGGGGGTGCCATTACTATATATATATATATATATATTGTATATACAAATTATGGAAACCACCTTCAACAAATCCTGCGTTTGCCCCTGAGTAGCCCACATGTTTTGGTGCGGCGGTTCCTCCTCCGCAGCTTACTGTATGTCACCAATTAGCAGCGGAGCAAAATATGAACTTCGTGAAGGTGGCTGCATTGGTTGGCTGGGTGGCTGTAACTGACGGTGCTGCTGCTGATCAGCGCTTCTGCCTTCTGTACAATCCAGGTATGCAAGCACCATAAGAAATATATATATATATATATATATTAGTGATGAGCGGGTTCGGTTCCTCGGAAACCGAACCCCCCCGAACTTCACCCATTTTACACGGGTCCGGGGCATACTCGGATTCTCCCGTATGGCTCGGTTAACCAGAGCGCGCCCGAACGTCATCATCCCGCTGTCGGATTCTCGCGAGATTCGGATTCTATATAAGCAGCCGCGCGTCGCCGCCATTTTCACTCGTACATTGGAAATGTTAGGGAGAGGACGTGGCTGGCGTCCTCTCCATTTATTAATCTTGAATTCTTGATGCAAAAATATTTGTGCTTATTGCTTAATTGTGGGGACTGGGGAGCAGCTGTATTATATAGGAGGAGTACAGTGCAAAGTTTTGCTGACAGTGACCACCAGTATACGTTGTCTGCCTGAAAAACACTCCATATCTGTGCTCAGTGTGCTGCATATATCTGTGCTCACACTGCTTTATTGTGGGGACTGGGGACCACCAGTATATTATATAGGAGGAGTACAGTGCAGAGTTTTGCTGACAGTGACCACCAGTATATATAGCAGTACGGTACGGAAGGCCACTGCTCTACCTACCTCTGTGTCGTCAAGTATACTATCCATCTAGATTTTATACCTGTGGTGCATTTTAGTTTTGCAGTTTGCTGACAGTGACCACCAGTATATATAGCAGTACAGTACGGAAGGCCACTGCTCTACCTACCTCTGTGTCGTCAAGTATACTATCCATTTAGATTCTATACCTGTGGTGCATTTTAGTTTTGCAGTTTGCTGACAGTGACCACCAGTATATATAGCAGTACGGTACGGAAGGCCACTGCTCTACCTACCTCTGTGTCGTCAAGTATACTATCCATCCATACCTGTGGTGCATTTCAGTTGTGCGCAGTATATATAGTAGTAGGCCATTGTTATTGATACTGGCATATAATTCCACACATTAAAAAATGAAGAACAAAAATGTGGAGGTTAAAATAGGGAAAGATCAAGATCCACTTCCACCTCGTGCTGAAGCTGCTGCCACTAGTCATGGCCGAGATGATGAAATGCCATCAACGTCGTCTGCCAAGGCCGATGCCCAATGTCATAGTAGAGAGCATGTAAAATCCAAAAAACAAAAGTTCAGTAAAATGACCAAAAAATCATAAATTGAAAGCGTCTGATGAGAAGCGTAAACTTGCCAATATGCCATTTACGACACGGAGTGGCAAGGAACGGCTGAGGCCCTGGCCTATGTTCATGGCTAGTGGTTCAGATTCACATGAGGATGGAAGCACTCATCCTCTCGCTAGAAAAATGAAAAGACTTAAGCTGGCAAAAGCACTGCAAAGAACTGTGCGTTCTTCTAAATCACAAATCCCCAAGGAGAGTCCAATTGTGTCGGTTGCGATGCCTGACCTTCCCAACACTGGACGGGAAGAGCTTGCGCCTTCCACCATTGCACGCCCCCTGCAAGTGCTGGAAGGAGCACCCACAGTCCAGTTCCTGATAGTCAAATTGAAGATGTCACTGTTGAAGTACACCAGGATGAGGAGGATATGGGTGTTGCTGGCGCTGGGGAAGAAATTGATAAGGAGGATTCTGATGGTGTTGTGGTTTGTTTAAGTCAGGTACCCGGGGAGACACCTGTTGTCCGTGGGACGAATATGGCCATTGACATGCCTTGTCAAAATACAAAAAAAATCACCTCTTCGGTGTGGAATTGTTTCAACACAAATGCGGACAACAGGTGTCAAGCCGTGTGTTGCCTTTGTCAAGCTATAATAAGTAGGGGTAAGGACGTTAACCACCTAGGAACATCCTCCCTTATACGTCACCTGGTCCGCATTCATCAGAAGTCAGTGACAAGTTCAAAAACTTTGGATGACAGCGGAAGCAGTCCACTGACCACTAAATCCCTTCCTCTTGTAACCAAGCTCCTGCAAACCACAGGTGTCAATTTCCACCTTACACAGGAAAGCCAATAGTCCTGCAGGCCATGTCACTGGCAAGTCTGACGAGTCCCCTCCTGCCTGGGATTCCCCCGAGGCATCCTTGAGTGTAACGCCTACTGCTGCTGGCGCTGCTGTTGTTGCTGCTGGGAGTCGATCGTCATCCCAGAGGGGAAGTCGGAAGACCACTTGTACTACTTCCAGTAAGCAATTGACTGTCCAACAGTCCTTTGCGAGGAAGATGAAATATCACAGCAGTCATCCTGCTGCAAAGCGGATAACTCAGGTCTTGTCAGCCTGGGTGGTGAGAAACGTGGTTCCGGTATCCACCGTTAATTCACAGGCAACTAGAGACTTGTTTGAGGTACTGTGTCCCCGGTACCAAATACCATCTAGGTTCCATTTCTCTAGGCAGGCGATACCGAAAATGTACACAGACCTCAGAAAAAGAGTCACCAGTGTCCTAAAAAATGCAGTTGTACCCAATGTCCACTTAACCACGGACATGTGGACAAGTGGAGCAGGGCAGACTCAGGACTATATGACTGTGACAGCCCACTGGGTAGATGTATTGCCTCCCGCAGCAAGAACAGCAGCGGCACCAGTAGCAGCATCTCGCAAACGCCAACTCGTTCCTAGGCAGGCTACGCTTTGTATCACCGCTTTCCATAAGAGGCACACAGCTGACAACCTCTTACGGAAACTGAGGAACATCATCGCAGAATGGCTTACCCCAATTGGACTCTCCTGGGGATTTGTGACATCGGACAATGCCACCAATATTGTGCGTGCATTACATCTGGGCAAATTTCAGCACGTCCCATGTTTTGCACATACATTGAATTTGGTGGTGCAGAATTATTTAAAAAACGACAGGGGCATGCAAGAGATGCTGTCGGTGGCCCGAAGAATTGCGGGCCACTTTCGGCATTCAGCCACCGCGTGCCGAAGACTGGAGCACCAGCAAACAGTCCTGAACCTGCCCTGCCATCATCTGAAGCAAGAGGCGGTAACGAGGTGGAATTCAACCCTCTATATGCTTCAGAGGATGGAGGAGCAGCAAAAGGCCATTCAAGCCTATACATCTGCCCATGATATAGGCAAAGGAGGGGGAATGCACCTGACTCAAGCGCAGTGGAGAATGATTTCAACGTTGTGCAAGGTTCTGCAACCCTTTGAACTTGCCACACGTGAAGTCAGTTCAGACACTGCCAGCCTGAGTCAGGTCATTCCCCTCATCAGGCTTTTGCAGAAGAAGCTGGATACATTGAAGGAGGAGCTAAAACAGAGCGATTCCGCTAGGCATGTGGGACTTGTGGATGGAGCCCTTAATTCGCTTAACCAGGATTCACGGGTGGTCAATCTGTTGAATTCAGAGCACTACATTTTGGCCACCGTGCTCGATCCTAGATTTAAAACCTACGTTGTATCTCTCTTTCCGGCAGACACAAGTCTGCAGAGGTTCAAAGACCTGCTGGTGAGAGAATTGTCAAGTCAAGCGGAACGTGACCCGTCAACAGCTCCTCCTTCACATTCTCCCGCTACTGGAGGTGCGAGGAAAATGCTAAGAATTCCGAGCCCACCCGCTGGCGGTGATGCAGGGCAGTCTGGAGCGAGCGCTGACATCTGGTCCGGACTGAAGGACCTGCCAACGATTACTGACACGTCGTCTACTGTCACTGCATATGATTCTCTCACCATTGAAAGAATGGTGGAGGATTATATGAGTGACCGCATCCAAGTAGGCACGTCAGACAGTCCGTACGTATACTGGCAGGAAAAAGAGGCAATTTGGAGGCCCTTGCACAAACTGGCTTTATTCTACCTAAGTTGCCCTCCCTCCAGTGTGTACTCCGAAAGAGTGTTTAGTGCAGCCGCTCACCTTGTCAGCAATCGGCGTACGAGGTTACTTCCAGAAAATGTGGAGAAGATGATGTTCATCAAAATGAATTATAATCAATTCCTCCGTGGAGATATTCACCAGCAATTGCCTCCAGAAAGTACACAGGGACCTGAGATGGTGGATTCCAGTGGGGACGAATTAATAATCTGTGAGGAGGGGGATGTACACAGTGAAAGGGGTGAGGAATCGGAGGATGATGATGAGGTGGACATCTTGCCTCTGTACAGCCAGTTTGTGCAAGGAGAGATTGATTGCTTCTTTTTTGGTGGGGGCCCAAACCAACCAGTCATTTCAGTCACAGTTGTGTGGCAGACCCTGTCGCTGAAATGATGGGTTCGTTAAAGTGGGCATGTCCTGTTTATACAACATAAGGGTGGGTGGGAGGGCCCAAGGACAATTCCATCTTGCACCTCTTTTTTCTTTCATTTTTCTTTGCATCATGTGCTGTTTGGGGACAATTTTTTTGAAGTGCCATCCTGCCTGACACTGCAGTGCCACTCCTAGATGGGCCAGGTGTTTGTGTCGGCCACTTGTGTCGCTTAGCTTAGTCACACAGCGACCTTGGTGCGCCTCTTTTTTTCTTTGCATCATGTGCTGTTTGGGGACTATTTTTTTGAAGTGCCATCCTGTCTGACACTGCAGTGCCACTCCTAGATGGGCAAGGTGTTTGTGTCGGCCACTTGTGTCACTTAGCTTAGTCACACAGCGACCTTGGTGTGCCTCTTTTTTTCTTTGTATCATGTGCTGTTTGGGGACTATTTTTTTGAAGTGCCATCCTGTCTGACACTGCAGTGCCACTCCTAGATGGGCCAGGTGTTTGTGTCGGCCACTTGTGTCGCTTAGCTTAGCCATCCAGCGACCTCGGTGCAAATTTTAGGACTAAAAATAATATTGTGAGGTGTGAGGTGTTCAGAATAGACTGGAAATGAGTGGAAACTATGGTTATTGAGGTAAATAATACTATGGGATCAAAATGACCCCCATATTCTATGATTTAAGCTGTTTTTAAGGGTTTTTTGTAAAAAAACACCCGAATCCAAAACACACTCGAATCCGACAAAAATATTTCAGGGAGGTTTTGCCAAAACGCGTCCGAATCCAAAACACGGCCGCGGAACCGAATCCAAAACCAAAACACAAAACCCGAAAAATTTCCGGTGCACATCACTAATATATATATAATCCTCTGTTGTGTGTCCAATGTCCCACACTCAGCACATCACTCCAGGATTTTAGACAGTAAATTATTTAATGCATAAAGAAACAATATTCCATCCATGTGGTAATATATCTGTGCAGCATGCTTTAGTCAACGGCTTCGGTATCCCGATAATTCTAATCCTGACGTTGGGATGCCGGCCCCTGGAATGCCGTCAGCGGGGCGAGCGCAAAGAAGCCGCTTGCAGGCACTCTGCGTTTGCCACGCTGCTGGCTCGGTGGCTTGCTTCACTCGCCACACTTTTATATTCTCCCTCTGTGGGTGTCGTGGAGAATATGTCAGTATTGTGGCGGTCGGGATTGTGGATTGTGGCGTTGGGATCCCAGCGTCGGTATTCCGAGCGCCGGGATCCCAACCGGATCCCATATATCTATCTATACATATATATATATATATATATATATATAGTGCAGAAGGGCAGGAGCCAGTGCCTCCCCAGCCAACGACCTCACCACACGTCACTGATTGGATGTAACCTGTGTGGGAGGGCGTTTTTCGCCCAATCAGCTGTGGACTGGGTGTGATAGACCTGCCACTAACCCAATGAGAACTCCTAGCCACGCCCATCGTTATCCACACAGTCACAGAGTGACAGATCTGGGTTATTATATAGGAGGATGGTCACAAGGGGCTCATTAGCGTTCGCCCAGCTGTCTGTATTGCGGCCCCCGGGAACCTGGCCGCCGGCCACTCATACTACACCCATATAGGAGATACATACATTGCAATTAGCAGAAATTAAGATTATAGCATTGGGTATATTTACAGTAAATAAAGGAGGTCATGAGAAAGAGGTACAGTACTGAGCCTTGGGGAGTGATAAAGTGGAGAGAGATGAAGTGCCAGCCAATCAGCTCCTAGCTGTGATGTTACAGGCTGTGTTTGAAAAAATGACAGGAGCTGATTGGCTGGTACTTTATCTCTCTCCAGTGCTTAGTACATAGCCCCCATGGTAGAATCAGAAGTACTGTATGACATTTGCAAACAATATTTCAAGAAATAAGTCACACAATGTTCTCTATATAAAGGGAATGCCACATTTGCCGCGCTCCTGAGAAGATGCTGTTTTCCTGGGAATTTTTGAGTTATTGACACATAATTAATAGACTCTTTTTAAATGTCCTTCCATGAAAACCAAGATACGCCGAACCGCTGTGTACTATGGGGGTCATTCCGAGTTGTTCGCTGGTTATTTTTTTTAGCTACGGAGCGATTAAGGCAAAAATGCGCATGCGCTAAGTATTTTAGCTCAAAACTTTGTAGATTTACTCACGTCCGAACGAAGATTTTTCATCGTTGAATTGATCGGAGTGTGATTGATAGGAAGTGGGTGTTTCTGGGCGGAAACTGGCCGTTTTCTGGGAGTGTGTGGAAAAACGCAGGCGTGTCAGGGAAAAACGCGGGAGTGTCTGGAGAAACGGGGGAGTGGCTGGCCGAACTCTGGGCGTGTGTGTGACGTCAAACCAGGAACGAAACGGGCTGAGCTGATCGCAGTGTAGGAGTAAGTCTCGAGCTACTCAGAAACTGCTAAGAATTTTCTATTCGCAATTCTGCTAATCTTTCGTTCGCAATTCTGCTAAGCTAAGATTCACTCCCAGAGGGCGACGGCCTAGCGTGTGCAATGCTGCTAAAAGCAGCTAGTGAGCGAACAACTCGGAATCACCCCCTTTGTGTGGCTGGGACTGGGCCAAGATTCCTTGTAAGGAGGAAAAGTTAAAAGTCAATTTTATGTAATGTTATCGAAATATATATATAATGTATGTTTTCCCTGAGATGTGTACAGCACATGCTAGAATAGAAGGAGATTAGAGTCTACATTCATAGGACAGATTGTATCTACCGTACGCAGCTCTGAATGGGAGTCAGCACATGTCTCACTCTCTGTATAATGCTGTTTACTGTTTGGTAAATGCATTTCCAGCTTCTACGTTTCCACTTATTAACAATCCCGTACAAAATACAAATAGCTTAGCGGAGACGCCACCTAAAAGCCCTTTCATGTTTCAGGCCCTGCTTCCTGATTAATGGAAATGGACAAGATTGCGAGGAATGCACCGGTAGCATTATGTGCAGCGAGTAAACAGGACTCTAGCGGTTCTCTCCTCAGAAAGCACAGGGATGAGCGTGCGTCAGGCATACAATCTCCTCAATAACATACCATTAAGAAAGTTATTTTTCACTGGCTTCATAAAAAAAAAACAACAATAATTTAACAACCATTTTTTCAAAAACAGTTTTGTGTACTGGCCAGTATTCCTAATTCAGACCTCATCGCTCCTCTGCCGAATTGCAGAGGTCTGCGATCGGATAGTCGCCGCCCAGACAGAGTGAAAATCCACCCCGTGCAAGTCTGTGTTAGAGATGAGCGGGTTCGGTTTCTTTGAATCCGAACCCGCACGAACTTCACTTTTTTTTTCACGGGTCCGAGCGACTCGGATCTTCCCGCCTTGCTCGGTTAACCCGAGCGCGCCCGAACGTCATCATGACGCTGTCGGATTCTCGCGAGACTCGGATTCTATATAAGGAGCCGCGCGTCGCCGCCATTTTCACACGTGCATTGAGATTGATAGGGAGAGGACGTGGCTGGCGTCCTCTCCATTAGAATAGATTAGAAGAGAGAGAGAGAGAGAGAGAGATTGTGCAGACAGAGTTTACCACAGTGACCAGTGCAGTTGTTGTTAAGTTAACTTTTATTTAATATATCCGTTCTCTGCTATATCCGTTCTCTGCCTGAAAAAAACGATACACAGCAGTCACACAGTGTGACTCAGTCTGTGTGCACTCAGCTCAGCCCAGTGTGCTGCACATCAATGTATAAAAGCTTATAATAATTGTGGGGGAGACTGGGGAGCACTGCAGGTTGTTATAGCAGGAGCCAGGAGTACATAATATTATATTAATTTAAAATTAAACAGTGCACACTTTTGCTGCAGGAGTGCCACTGCCAGTGTGACTAGTGGTGACCAGTGCCTGACCACCAGTATAGTAGTATATTGTTGTATACTATCTCTTTATCAACCAGTCTATATTAGCAGCAGACACAGTACAGTGCGGTAGTTCACGGCTGTGGCTACCTCTGTGTCGGCAGTCGGCACTCGGCAGGCAGTCCGTCCATCCATAATTGTATAATTATATACCACCTAACCGTGGTATTTTTTTTTCTTTCTTTATACCGTCGTCATAGTCATACTAGTTGTTACGAGTATACTACTATCTCTTTATCAACCAGTGTACAGTGCGGTAGTTCACGGCTGTGGCTACCTCTGTGTCGGCAGTCGGCAGGCAGTCCGTCCATCCATAATTGTATTATTATAATATATACCACCTAACCGTGGTTTTTTTTTCATTCTTTATACCGTCATAGTGTCATACTAGTTGTTACGAGTATACTACTATCTCTTTATCAACCAGTGTACAGTGCGGTAGTTCACGGCTGTGGCTACCTCTGTGTCGGCAGTCGGCAGGCAGTCCGTCCATCCATAATTGTATTATAATATATACCACCTAACCGTGGTTTTTTTTTCATTCTTTATACCGTCATAGTGTCATACTAGTTGTTACGAGTATACTACTATCTCTTTATCAACCAGTGTAAAGTGCGGTAGTTCACGGCTGTGGCTACCTCTGTGTCGGCAGTCGGCAGGCAGTCCGTCCATCCATAATTGTATTATAATATATACCACCTAACCGTGGTTTTTTTTTCATTCTTTATACCGTCATAGTCAGTCATACTAGTTGTTACGAGTATACTACTATCTCTTTATCAACCAGTGTACAGTGCGGTAGTTCACGGCTGTGGCTACCTCTGTGTCGGCACTCGGCAGGCAGTCCGTCCATCCATAATTGTATTATAATATATACCACCTAACCGTGGTTTTTTTTTCATTCTTTATACCGTCATAGTCAGTCATACTAGTTGTTACGAGTATACTACTATCTCTTTATCAACCAGTGTACAGTGCGGTAGTTCACGGCTGTGGCTACCTCTGTGTCGGAACTCGGCAGGCAGTCCGTCCATCCATAATTGTATTACAATATATACCACCTAACCGTGGTTTTTTTTTCATTCTTTATACCGTCATAGTCAGTCATACTAGTTGTTACGAGTATACTACTATCTCTTTATCAACCAGTGTACAGTGCGGTAGTTCACGGCTGTGGCTACCTCTGTGTCGGCACTCGGCAGGCAGTCCGTCCATCCATAATTGTATTACAATATATACCACCTAACCGTGGTTTTTTTATACCACCTAACTGTGGCAGTCCGTCCATAATTGTATACTAGTATCCAATCCATCCATCTCCATTGTTTACCTGAGGTGCCTTTTAGTTCTGCCTATAAAATATGGAGAACAAAAAAGTTGAGGTTCCAAAATTAGGGAAAGATCAAGATCCACTTCCACCTCGTGCTGAAGCTGCTGCCACTAGTCATGGCCGAGACGATGAAATGCCAGCAACGTCGTCTGCCAAGGCCGATGCCCAATGTCATAGTACAGAGCATGTCAAATCCAAAACACCAAATATCAGAAAAAAAAGGACTCCAAAACCTAAAATAAAATTGTCGGAGGAGAAGCGTAAACTTGCCAATATGCCATTTACCACACGGAGTGGCAAGGAACGGCTGAGGCCCTGGCCTATGTTCATGGCTAGTGGTTCAGCTTCACATGAGGATGGAAGCACTCAGCCTCTCGCTAGAAAACTGAAAAGACTCAAGCTGGCAAAAGCACCGCAAAGAACTGTGCGTTCTTTGAAATCCCAAATCCACAAGGAGAGTCCAATTGTGTCGGTTGCGATGCCTGACCTTCCCAACACTGGACGTGAAGAGCATGCGCCTTCCACTATTTGCATGCCCCCTGCAAGTGCTGGAAGGAGCACCCGCAGTCCAGTTCCTGATAGTCAGATTGAAGATGTCAGTGTTGAAGTACACCAGGATGAGGAGGACATGGGTGTTGCTGGCGCTGGGGAGGAAATTGACCAGAAGGATTCTGATGGTGAGGTGGTTTGTTTAAGTCAGGCACCCGGGGAGACACCTGTTGTCCGTGGGAGGAATATGGCCGTTGACATGCCAGGTGAAAATACCAAAAAAAATCAGCTCTTCGGTGTGGAGGTATTTCACCAGAAATGCAGACAACAGGTGTCAAGCCGTGTGTTCCCTTTGTCAAGCTGTAATAAGTAGGGGTAAGGACGATAACCACCTCGGAACATCCTCCCTTATACGTCACCTGCAGCGCATTCATAATAAGTCAGTGACAAGTTCAAAAACTTTGGGTGACAGCGGAAGCAGTCCACTGACCAGTAAATCCCTTCCTCTTGTAACCAAGCTCACGCAAACCACCCCACCAACTCCCTCAGTGTCAATTTCCTCCTTCCCCAGGAATGCCAATAGTCCTGCAGGCCATGTCACTGGCAAGTCTGACGAGTCCTCTCCTGCCTGGGATTCCTCCGATGCATCCTTGCGTGTAACGCCTACTGCTGCTGGCGCTGCTGTTGTTGCCGCTGGGAGTCGATGGTCATCCCAGAGGGGAAGTCGTAAGCCCACTTGTACTACTTCCAGTAAGCAATTGACTGTTCAACAGTCCTTTGCGAGGAAGATGAAATATCACAGCAGTCATCCTACTGCAAAGCGGATAACTGAGTCCTTGACAACTATGTTGGTGTTAGACGTGCGTCCGGTATCCGCCGTTAGTTCACAGGGAACTAGACAATTTATTGAGGCAGTGTGCCCCCGTTACCAAATACCATCTAGGTTCCACTTCTCTAGGCAGGCGATACCGAGAATGTACACGGACGTCAGAAAAAGACTCACCAGTGTCCTAAAAAATGCAGTTGTACCCAATGTCCACTTAACCACGGACATGTGGACAAGTGGAGCAGGGCAGGGTCAGGACTATATGACTGTGACAGCCCACTGGGTAGATGTATGGACTCCCGCCGCAAGAACAGCAGCGGCGGCACCAGTAGCAGCATCTCGCAAACGCCAACTCTTTCCTAGGCAGGCTACGCTTTGTATCACCGCTTTCCAGAATACGCACACAGCTGAAAACCTCTTACGGCAACTGAGGAAGATCATCGCGGAATGGCTTACCCCAATTGGACTCTCCTGTGGATTTGTGGCATCGGACAACGCCAGCAATATTGTGTGTGCATTAAATATGGGCAAATTCCAGCACGTCCCATGTTTTGCACATACCTTGAATTTGGTGGTGCAGAATTTTTTTAAAAACGACAGGGGCGTGCAAGAGATGCTGTCGGTGGCCAGAAAAATTGCGGGACACTTTCGGCGTACAGGCACCACGTACAGAAGACTGGAGCACCACCAAAAACTACTGAACCTGCCCTGCCATCATCTGAAGCAAGAAGTGGTAACGAGGTGGAATTCAACCCTCTATATGCTTCAGAGGTTGGAGGAGCAGCAAAAGGCCATTCAAGCCTATACAATTGAGCACGATATAGGAGATGGAATGCACCTGTCTCAAGTGCAGTGGAGAATGATTTCAACGTTGTGCAAGGTTCTGATGCCCTTTGAACTTGCCACACGTGAAGTCAGTTCAGACACTGCCAGCCTGAGTCAGGTCATTCCCCTCATCAGGCTTTTGCAGAAGAAGCTGGAGGCATTGAAGAAGGAGCTAACACGGAGCGATTCCGCTAGGCATGTGGGACTTGTGGATGCAGCCCTTAATTCGCTTAACAAGGATTCACGGGTGGTCAATCTGTTGAAATCAGAGCACTACATTTTGGCCACCGTGCTCGATCCTAGATTTAAAGCCTACCTTGGATCTCTCTTTCCGGCAGACACAGGTCTGCTGGGGTTGAAAGACCTGCTGGTGACAAAATTGTCAAGTCAAGCGGAACGCGACCTGTCAACATCTCCTCCTTCACATTCTCCCGCAACTGGGGGTGCGAGGAAAAGGCTCAGAATTCCGAGCCCACCCGCTGGCGGTGATGCAGGGCAGTCTGGAGCGACTGCTGATGCTGACATCTGGTCCGGACTGAAGGACCTGACAACGATTACGGACATGTCGTCTACTGTCACTGCATATGATTCTCTCAACATTGATAGAATGGTGGAGGATTATATGAGTGACCGCATCCAAGTAGGCACGTCACACAGTCCGTACTTATACTGGCAGGAAAAAGAGGCAATTTGGAGGCCCTTGCACAAACTGGCTTTATTCTACCTAAGTTGCCCTCCCACAAGTGTGTACTCCGAAAGAGTGTTTAGTGCCGCCGCTCACCTTGTCAGCAATCGGCGTACGAGGTTACATCCAGAAAATGTGGAGAAGATGATGTTCATTAAAATGAATTATAATCAATTCCTCCGCGGAGACATTGACCAGCAGCAATTGCCTCCACAAAGTACACAGGGAGCTGAGATGGTGGATTCCAGTGGGGACGAATTGATAATCTGTGAGGAGGGGGATGTACACGGTGATATATCGGAGGGTGAAGATGAGGTGGACATCTTGCCTCTGTAGAGCCAGTTTGTGCAAGGAGAGATTAATTGCTTCTTTTTTGGGGGGGGGTCCAAACCAACCCGTCATATCAGTCACAGTCGTGTGGCAGACCCTGTCACTGAAATGATGGGTTGGTTAAAGTGTGCATGTCCTGTTTTGTTTATACAACATAAGGGTGGGTGGGAGGGCCCAAGGATAATTCCATCTTGCACCTCTTTTTTCTTTTCTTTTTCTTTGCATCATGTGCTGATTGGGGAGGGTTTTTTGGAAGGGACATCCTGCGTGACACTGCAGTGCCACTCCTAGATGGGCCCGGTGTTTGTGTCGGCCACTAGGGTCGCTAATCTTACTCACACAGCTACCTCATTGCGCCTCTTTTTTTCTTTGCGTCATGTGCTGTTTGGGGAGGGTTTTTTGGAAGGGACATCCTGCGTGACACTGCAGTGCCACTCCTAGATGTGCCCGGTGTTTGTGTCGGCCACTAGGGTCGCTAATCTTACTCACACAGTCAGCTACCTCATTGCGCCTCTTTTTTTCTTTGCGTCATGTGCTGTTTGGGGAGGGTTTTTTGGAAGGGCCATCCTGCGTGACACTGCAGTGCCACTCCTAGATGGGCCCGGTGTTTGTGTCGGCCACTAGGGTCGCTAATCTTACTCACACAGCTACCTCATTGCGCCTCTTTTTTTCTTTGCGTCATGTGCTGTTTGGGGAGGGTTTTTTGGAAGGGACATCCTGCGTGACACTGCAGTGCCACTCCTAGATGGGCCCGGTGTTTGTGTCGGCCACTAGGGTCGCTTATCTTACTCACACAGCGACCTCGGTGCAAATTTTAGGACTAAAAATAATATTGTGAGGTGTGAGGTATTCAGAATAGACTGAAAATGAGTGTAAATTATGGTTTTTGAGGTTAATAATACTTTGGGATCAAAATGACCCCCAAATTCTATGATTTAAGCTGTTTTTTAGTGTTTTTTGAAAAAAACACCCGAATCCAAAACACACCCGAATCCGACAAAAAAAATTCGGTGAGGTTTTGCCAAAACGCGTTCGAACCCAAAACACGGCCGCGGAACCGAACCCAAAACCAAAACACAAAACCCGAAAAATTTCAGGCGCTCATCTCTAGTCTGTGTAAAATCTTTGCAAACGCCGGCCAGCTGCAAATCCGTTCACAACTCACCCTCGAATGTTTTTTCCAGTCTGTGCGCAGCCCAGGACTTACTCCTACAGTGCAAAAGAATCAGGCTGATCGGGCCGGAGCTGACGTCACACACCCGCCCTGAAAAAGGGCAGTTACCACCCCCAAACGTCCTCTTCCTGTCAATCAGCCTGCGTTCGCCTAGCAATCAAAACAGACGCTGATTTCTTTTGCAGTTTGGCATCGCATCTGTGCATTATGATCCGTACGCATGCGCAACCGATCGATAATCGCCTGCCTTGCAAATTCGCGCAACACCGATCATGTCTGAATCAGGCCCACAGTTCAAAAGCATCCCAGTAAAAAAATAAAACAACCATAACTCGCATTAAAATGAAAAAAAAATTTTAAAAGCAAATGTGCATTGCCCAATACCGCCGTCTGCTCTGTCACAGCCTTGCTCCTATTCGTTCACACACATGTCACATGACCACAGCCCTGAAGGCTCACGGGAGATGTGGTTTCTAATTTTTTTTTTTTTTCCTTCTTTTTTTTCCCCCTCCAAGCTTTATCAATTTATTCTGGCTCACATGTCGGGCAGTGAGTGCTGCAGCACTCTCCTCACTCTCACTGTCCGATGTGCCGCTGCGGCTGCGCTGTTAAACAGGCGCAGCCAGCGGTGGTGGGTAGAGGGCAGTGGCGTGCGGTGAGGTCAGTGGCTGGTGAGGCACTGCAGGCATAATGTTCGCTGAGTCCTGCTGATGACCTTTACCCATTGGCGTTTCTATAATGGGTGCACTGAACTATAATAGCATTGAATGACTGAGTGGGCGTGCCTCTGTATCACAATAATGAGGGGGAGAAGGAAGAAAAGCCTGTGCGCTGCAGCTCCCCCTAGATTCAGCTTCTTGCAAGCTGTCTCTGTGGATACCATGAGGTAGCTGCCGTATCACTGACACAGCTCCTCCGTCTCAAAAATGCAGGCACCACCCCGCCCTGCCTGCACTGTGACTCGGCTCCTCAGGGTCGCGGATGGACAATGCATCACCATAGGTGTGCGCAGCACATTTTATTAGGGGGTGCACTGTTGGAGGGGGGTATCTAGCACTACGTATTGGTATTCCTTTCTATTCCATACGCATCTTACCTATATGGTGGTTTCTCACAACGGGGAACCTCTGAAGAAATTAATTCTCCCTGGGAAGACGGCTTCTTCAGTCGGTAATCACTATTCACATGGTCCGGAAGATGCCTGTTTGTGTAGGAATATAACTAAGGTCATCATACAAGAGGTTCTACCAGACTTGTGTCACCTCCTGTACTGTGTCTCTCAGCCACACCATCATCTCCCCCTAACATCTATCAGCCACATCACCATCTCTCCTCCACATCTTTCAGCCACACCATCATCTCTCCTCCCAGTCTCTCAGCCACACCATCATTTCTCCTCCACGTCTTTCAGACACACCATCATCTCCCCCCAACATCTATCAGCCACACCATCATCTCCCCCCAACATCTGTCAGCCACACCATCATTTCTCCTCCACTTCTTTCAGACACACCATCATCTCCCCCCAACATCTATCAGCCACACCATCATCTCCCCCCAACATCTATCAGCCACACCATCATCTCCCCCCAACATCTATCAGCCACACCATCATCTCTCCTCCACGTCTTTCAGCCACACCATCATCTCCCCCCAACATCTATCAGCCACACCATCATCTCTCCTCCACGTCTTTCAGCCACACCATCATCTCTTCTCTTCACCCACTCCCCAATTCTAACAGCATGTCACCTCCTCTGCCCCTATGCCAGCCCCCTCTCATACTCCTGATGCCAGCAGCATACAGCATACTCCTGTCAATCTAGTCTCCCTTCATGCCCCCCATATCAGCCTCCTCACCCAATCACTCCACTTAAACCAGCAGCATCCTCCTCTTACCCCTTGTCAGTCTCCTCTCCTACTTATCTGATTCCATCCTCCACCTCACCCACCCCTCATATCATTCTCCTCACACTCCCCTTAAGCCAGCCTGAGCCTCTGCACCCACTTCCCTCATTCCTCAGCATTCAGTCTCCTCTCCTATTCCCCTCATGCCACCAGCATCCTCTCCCTTCATGCCAGTCTGCTTCCTCCTTTTAATGCGCCCCTCATATCAGCCTCACCCCTCACCCACTCCCCTTAAGCCACCATCTTCCACCTCTTCCCCCTCAAGCTAAAGTTTTCCTCCTGCCAGTCCAATCAGTCAGCCATTGCCACCCTCAGCTGCAAGCCAGCAGACCAGTCACCCACTCCACTCCCCTCACTCTCCTGGCCCCTCTTAGCCTCAGTGTGTAATGTTAATGTAACAGGTCAATTTTACGCAGGGGGAGAGTCTGTGAAGCTGCCACTGAATGCAGCTACTGGTAAACTCATGTGCCCGGACTCACTGTGAATACTCACCTTACGGGTGCGGCGTCCTCCCGGTGGCGTGACCTGCTCGGCGTCTGTGCCGCTATAACACCAGCGTCCTCATGGTGGTGGCTGGCCTGTCAGGGGGAATCCAGAGACTGCAGTTACCTCTGGCCGGTGGCTGCTGGGCTGTGTTGTCCCTCGTCGGCGCAGGGTATCTGCCTCCCGGTATGGCGCTGGCGGATGTCAGGAAGAATGGGGTTCTCGGCGTCCACGTGGCGGCAGCTGGGCTCTTCTTTACAGCGTCAAGCAGCAGGGAGCAGAGGCAGCAGGAAGCCAGACAATGATGTTCATGACTATAGAGGGGGGTGGAGCTGGGCTGCCTGCATAGCAGCCTTGGGGAGGACAGGCAAGATGACTGACGGTGGCCAGCAGCCTTTACTGGGGCGTGGGGCAGCTACAGAAAGGAAAAATTTAAATAAAAAAAAATCTAATAAATAACAGGAGACGGAGAGGGATACAAAGGAGGAGAGGTGCCCCTGCAGAACAGGAGCCCGGTGGCAGCCGACTCCTCCGTCTCTGGGAGTTCCGCCTCTGGCTGAAAGCACTCCCCTTGTCAAAGCCGCACTACTATTAGGTGCCGCTTTTTTTAATGGGCTTCTACTGCCCAATGTTAGGCCCCGCCCGACCAGCTTCCGGCCGTTTAACAGTGACAGCGGGAGGCACCGAGAACGGTGCCTCTGCACACTTTTAAAACTGCTTTTTTAAAGGGTAAAACGGATTAAAATAATATGAAGGCTAAAGAAGATACTTATGACACAGAATAAGTATCTTCTTTGTATTATTTTAATCATTCATATCAGGGGAGGCACTGCCTCCTACCTCCCCTAACTGCACGTCCCTGGTAGAGAGATGATCACTGACCCATGCCCCCATCTGGCCCCTGCAACCGGTCCGGTCCTGGGTAAGTAGTGGGCAGTGCCCTCACTCTCAGCGACCTCAAATGGGCAACTTTAGCCTGCATTCACCTCTGTACTGAATTTCAAAAGCCTGATTCTGATTTGAAAGTAAAGAAAAAAAAAAAAAAAAGCAACAGCTGTGCACCTAGGCAAAGACACATTGCACTGCAGGTGGGGCTGATGTAACATGTGTAGGGAGAGTTAGATTTAGGTGGGGTGTGTCCAAAATGAAATCTAAGTTGCAGTGTAAAAAAAATAAAGCTGTCTAACATTTGTGGGCTACATGCAGAAGCAGCCAGTATTTACCCTGCACAGAAACAAAATAAATGTATGGTAACATTTCCCTCCATAGATTGCACTCCATTTACTACAACTGTCTGTTTCCTATCCTGCAACCAGGTTCTTATCCATTTAACCGTTTTATAATCCACCTCCACGCTTTCAAGTTTATTTACCAGTCTGCGATGTGGGACCGTGTAAAATGCCTTACTAAAGTCTAGATATGCTACATCTACAGCTCCCCCTTGATTTATTATTTTCATCACAGAGTCAAAAAAGTCAATAAGATTTGTTTGGCATGATCTCCCACCAGTAAATCCATGCTGTTTTGGATCCTGTAAGTTGTTTGAGTTAAGATACTCCACAACTCTTTCTTTTAGTAGTTTTTCCATTACTTTCCCTACTACTGATGTAAGGCTTACTGGTCTATAGTTACTTGCTTCTTCCTTGCTTCCACTTTTATACAGTGGAACTACATTCACACTTTTCCAGTCCTCTGGAATGGCACCTGTATTTAGTGACTGGTTAAATAATTCTGTTAATGGTGCCACCAGCACATCTTTTAGCTCTATTAGTATCCTTGGGTGTATCCCATCTGGCACCATTTATTTATCCACTTTTAGTTTTGAAGGTTCTGTTAGGACCATCTCCTCTTTAAATGTACTTTCATCTACCTTATTTTTATGAATGTCCTTGCAGCTTAACTGTGGCCTCTTCCCTTCTCCTTCTGTAGTAAATACTGAGCAAAAATAATGATTTAGGTGATCTGCTATTGCCTTGTCTCCCTCCACCAAATTCTCACTCTCTGTCTTAAGTCTTATTATTCCTCCATTTGATTTTCTCCTTTCATTTATATACTTAAAAAAAGTTTTGCCCCCTTTATCTACTGACTGGGCCATTTTCTCCTCAGCTTCTGCCTTTGCACGTCTGATCACTTTCTTAGCATCCTTCTGTCTGTCTCTCTAGATACACCTCTTTGTCGTTATTATTTTGAGATTGTTTGTTTTGCTTTCACACTAGTTGATACTTCTTTTGTGAACCACACTGGTTTCCTTTTCCTGGTGCTTTTCCTAACCCTTTTGATACAAAGGTCTGTTGCCCTTAGTATTGCACTTTTCAGTTTTTCCCACCTCTCCTGCACTCCTTCCAAGTTCCTCCAGTCCACCAGTGAATCACTTAAATATCTCCCCATTTCTGCAAAGTCAGCATTTCTAAAATCCAACACCTTTGTTTTTGTGTAACAGGGTTGGATCCTGTCTTTATACTAAACCATACTGCTTGATGATCACTGGATCCCAGGTGCTCACCCACATATATATCTGCTATCCTTTCACCATTTGTAAGAATTAAATCTAATATTGAGTCTTTGCGAGTGGGCTCCCTCACCAATTGCTTGAGAGATGCTCCCTTTAAGGAAATTAGAAATGTGCCCCTTGTAGCAGAACTTGCAAAAGACCCCTCCCAATTTACATCAGGGAAATTAAAGTCTCCCATGACTTCTCCCTTTAAAGCTATTTTAGTGATGTCCATCAATAGGTTCCTGTCCAAATCCTGCCCCTGGCCTGGTGGTCTATAGATCACCCCAATGCGAATAATGTCCTTCTCCCCGGTTCCTGTCGTGACCCAAAGGGCCTCAGTTTTGTCTTCAATATTTTGTATCAAAGTAGCATTTATGCTTTTTTTTCACATGCATTGCTACCCCTCCTCCGATTCTTCCCATTCTATCCTTCCTAAATAAATTGTATCCTGGTATAGCTATGTCCCAGTCATGATTCTCATTGCACCATGACTCTGTAATTGTCACAAAATCCAGGTTATCCCTTGTCATTATCGCAATTAGCTCTGGAATTTTGTCTCCTAATCTCCTAGCATTTGCACACATAGCTTTAAGATTTTTGTTTGTGCATGTTATTAGTAGCCATATCCAGACCGTACAAAATAAATTACAAGTTTAAAGTTGAAATTACCTGTTTGGTGATGTTGCTCAGTGTTTATCAGGAATCACATTCTGGGGGTCATTCCGACCTGATCACATGCTGCCAATTTTCGCTGCACAGTGATCAGGACAGAACTGCGCATGCTTATGCACCGCAATGCGCAGGCGCGTCTTACAGGTACAAAACGGATCGTTCACACAGCCGATTGCAAGGAAATTGACAGGAAGAAGGCGTTTGTGGGTGGCAACTGACCGTTTTTTGGGGGAGTGTTTGGAAAAACGCAGGCATGTCCAAGCGTTTGCAGGACAGGTGTCTGACGTCAATTCCGGACACGAACAGGCTGAAGTGAAGTTCTGAGCAACTCAGAAACTGCACACATTTTTTTTGTACCGCTCGGCTGCACATGCGTCCGCACACTTGCAAAGCTAAAATACACTCCCCTATAGGCTGTGACTATCTGATTGCAGTGCTGCAAAAAGTAGCTAGCGAGTGATCAACTCGGAATGACCCCCTCTGTCCTTTACACCACGACTACACCTCACTAAATGTAAAGATATAGTACACCTGACCACAATGGTCAAATGATCAGAGGAGGTAAACACCAGACCACATGCAATAATAAACTATGTTTCACTGAGCAACTTCCCCACACATGCAATGACAATTACAAGCAAATCATTACATCAAAAAACATACATGAGTTTGCATAAGAGAGAACTAGTGAGCAGATTGGTGATGTCTTTTCATAGTTTAAAAATACAGATAATATGCATAAGATGAATTACATACTTTTGAGGCGTTAAGGCCAGCGGCATTTCTAGAGAGGAGGGGACCCGTCTGCAGACTCCGTGTGTGGGCCCCCTCCTCTCCTGTAGCCGTCACCGCCGCTACTAGCGCTCTCAGTGCTGAGACTCTGGCACAGTGCCAGAGTCTACAGCGCATGCGCAGGACTCTAAATAAATGGCCGGACCGCCATTTTTCCAGAGTCCTGCGCATGCGCTGTAGACTCTGGCACTGTGCCAGAGTCTCAGCACTGAGAGCGCTAGTAGCGGCGGTGACGGCTACGGGAGAGGAGGGGGCCCACACACAGTCAGCGATGGATGCCGGAAAGGTAAGTATAGAAGAAATGGGTGCAGGGTGTGTGCGGTGTGGACCCTCTTTGTACCCAGGGGCCCGTGTGCACCGCACACAATGCACCCATTATTACACCAGTGATTAAGGCAGTCCATATGTTATAGTTTTGGTGTATTGATGTTTTCCTTCTGTTTACCTTCGGTTTAATGCAGCTATAACGCTAATATTATAATAACACTTTTATGTCCGCACTTCTAGGGAAGCACTACCAGCCGACGGCTACCAGCCTGATACTGAACTTTAAATAGTAAAAATTGCCATGTGAATGCCATGATTGCAAACTCCTCCCAATACAATCCCACTTAAAAGCTAAGGCAATAAATTAGCTTTGGGGGTCATTCCGACCTGATCGCTCGCTGCAGTTTAACGCAGCGCAGCGATCGGGTCGGAACTGCGCATGCGCCAGTACTGCAGTGCACCGGCGCATGCCGGACGGTCGAAAGTCGTCGTTCCCTAGCGATCGCCTCTGCCTGATTGACAGGCAGAGGCGGTCGCTGGGCGGGAGGGGGCGCAGTCCGGCCAACGCAGGAGTGCCCAGACCGTGTGGGGGGCGGGCCACAGTGGCTGCGTGACATCACTGCAGCCGCTGCGACCAGGGGCAGTGACGATCAATTCCCGGCCATCCGCCGGAGCTGCGCTCGCCGGGAGTTACTCCACAAGTACAAAAGCATCGCCGCTGTGCGATGCTTTTGTACTTGTGCGGCGGGGGCCGGACAGACATGCCCTGTGCTGGGCGTCCCCCCGCATGTCTGGGAACATGATCGTAGCTGTGCTAAATTTAGCACAGCTATGATCAACTCGGAATGACCCCCTTAGACCAGTGGGTCATAAACTCGGTCCTCAGGACCCCACACGGTTCACGTTTTCCATGTCACCCAGCAGGTGCTCTGTGTATCGCCAACTGTCACATTTTAGGTGTCCTACAAAACATGAACTGTGTGGGGTCCTGAGGACCGAGTTTGAGAGCCTATGACTTAGCCAAACAAGCATTACATACCAACAAGGCAGACAACTGAATCTTTACAAAGCAAAATAAAACAAAACTCTTTTTCAATGTTCCTATGCAATACAACACCACTATGCAATATAATAGGAATTTAATTACCTACCAGTAAATCCTTTTCTCGTAGTCCGTAGAGAATACTGGTAATCCATTTAGTACCATGGGGTATAGACAGGTCCACTAGGAGCCATGGGCACTTTAAGAATTTGATAGTGTGGGCTGGCTCCTCCCTCTATGCCCCTCCTACCAGACAAAGTCTAGGAAACTGTGCCCGAGGAGACGGACATACTTTGAGAGAAGGACACAAAAGGATAGTGGTGAGATTCCGAACTAGCACACGCAAACAAGAGGAAAGCCAGGCTAACCAAACTTGAAAACAGGAACGCAACGGTTGAACCAAACAACAATACTTAACCAAGTAACAGCGCAGGAAGAACGAAGCACTGGGCGGGCGCCCAGTATCCTCTATGGACTAGGAGAAAAGGATTTACCGGTAGGTAATTAAAATTAGTGATGTGCACCGGAAATTTTTCGGGTTTTGTGTTTTGGTTTTGGGTTCGGTTCCGCGGCCGTGTTTTGGATTCGGACGCGTTTTGGCAAAACCTCACCGAAAATTTTTTGTCGGATTCGGGTGTGTTTTGGATTTGGGTGTTTTTTTCAAAAAACCCTAAAAAACAGCTTAAATCATAGAATTTGGGGGTCATTTTGATCCCATAGTATTATTAACCTCAATAACCATAATTTCCACTCATTTCCAGTCTATTCTGAATACCTCACACCTCACAATATTATTTTTAGTCCTAAAATTTGCACCGAGGTCGCTGGATGGCTAAGCTCAGCGACCCAAGTGGCCGATACAAACACCGGGCACATCTAGGAGTGGCACTGCAGTGTCAGACAGGATGGCCCTTCAAAAAAATACTCCCCAAACAGCACATGATGCAAAGAAAAAAAGAGGCGCACCAAGGTGGCTGTGTGACTAAGCTAAGCGACACAACTGGCCGACACAAACACCTGGCCCATCTAGGAGTGGCACTGCAGTGTCAATCAAGACAGGATGGCCCTTCAAAAAAATTGTCCCCAAACAGCACATGATGCAAAGAAAAAAAGAGGCGCACCAAGGTGGCTGTGTGACTAAGCTAAGCGACACAAGTGGCCGACACAAACACCTGGCCCATCTAGAAGTGGCACTGCAGTGTCAGACAGGATGGCCCTTCAAAAAAATAGTCCCCAAACAGCACATGATGCAAAGAAAAAAAGAGGCGCACCAAGGTGGCTGTGTGACTAAGCTAAGCGACACAAGTGGCCGACACAAACACCTGGCCCATCTAGGAGTGGCACTGCAGTGTCAGGAAGGATGGCCCTTCAAAAAAATAGTCCCCAAACAGCGCATGATGCAAAGAAAAAAAGAGGCGCACCAAGGTGGCTGTGTGACTAAGCTAAGCGACACAAGTGGCCGACACAAACACCTGGCCCATCTAGGAGTGGCACTGCAGTGTCAATCAAGACAGGATGGCCCTTCCAAAAAATTGTCCCCAAACAGCACATGATGCAAAGAAAAAAAGAGGCGCACCAAGGTGGCTGTGTGACTAAGCTAAGCGACACAAGTGGCCGACACAATCACCTGGCCCATCTAGGAGTGGCACTGCAGTGTCAGACAGGATGGCCCTTCAAAAAAATACTCCCCAAACAGCACATGATGCAAAGAAAAAAAGAGGCGCACCAAGGTGGCTGTGTGACTAAGCTAAGCGACACAAGTGGCCGACACAAACACCTGGCCCATCTAGGAGTGGCACTGCAGTGTCAGGCAGGATGGCCCTTAAAAAAAATACTCCCCAAAAAGCACACGATGCAAAGAAAAAAAGAGGCGCACCAGGGTGGCTGTGTGACTAAGCTAAGCGACACAAGTGGCCGACACAAACACCTGGCCCATCTAGGAGTGGCACTGCAGTGTCAGGCAGGATGGCCCTTCAAAAAAATAGTCCCCAAACAGCACATGATGCAAAGAAAAATGAAAGAAAAAAGAGGTGCAAGATGGAATTGTCCTTGGGCCCTCCCACCCACCCTTATGTTGTATAAACAGGACATGCACACTTTAACGAACCCATCATTTCAGTGACAGGGTCTGCCACACGACTGTGACTAAAATGACTGGTTGGTTTGGGCCCCCACCAAAAAAGAAGCAATTAATCTCTCCTTGCACAAACTGGCTCTACAAAGGCAAGATGTCCACCTCATCATCATCCTCCGATTCCTCACCCCTTTCACTGTGTACATCCCCCTCCTCACAGATTATTAATTCGTCCCCACTGGAATCCACCATCTCAGCTCCCCGTGTACTTTCTGGAGGCAATTGCTGCTGGTGAATGTCTCCACGGAGGAATTGATTATAATTCATTTTAATGAACATCATCTTCTCCACATTTTCTGGAAGTAACCTCGTACGCCGATTGCTGACAAGGTGAGCGGCTGCACTAAACACTCTTTCGGAGTACACACTGGAGGGAGGGCAACTTAGGTAGAATAAAGCCAGTTTCTGCAAGGGCCTCCAAATTGCCTCTTTTTCCTGCCAGTATACGTACAGACTGTCTGACGTGACTACTTGGATGCGGTCACTCATATAATCCTCCACCATTCTTTCAATGGTGAGAGAATTATATGCATTGACAGTAGACGACATGTCAGTAATCGTTGCCAGGTCCTTCAGTCCGGACCAGATGTCAGCACTCGCTCCAGACTGCCCTGCATCACCGCCAGCGGGTGGGCTCGGAATTCTTTGCCTTTTCCTCGCACCCCCAGTTGCGGGAGAATGTGAAGGAGGAGATTGTGACGGGTCACGTTCCGCTTGACTTGACAATTTTCTCACCAGCAGGTCTTTGAACCTCTGCAGACTTGTGTCTGCCGGAAAGAGAGATACAACGTAGGTTTTAAATCTAGGATCGAGCACGGTGGCCAAAATGTAGTGCTCTGATTTCAACAGATTGACCACCCGTGAATCCTAGTTAAGCAAATTAAGGGCTCCATCCACAAGTCCCACATGCCTAGCGGAATCGCTCTGTTTTAGCTCCTCCTTCAATGTCTCCAGCTTCTTCTGCAAAAGCCTGATGAGGGGAATGACCTGACTCAGGCTGGCAGTGTCTGAACTGACTTCACGTGTGGCAAGTTCAAAGGGTTGCAGAACCTTGCACAACGTTGAAATCATTCTCCACTGCGCTTGAGTCAGGTGCATTCCACCTCCTTTGCCTATATCGTGGCCAGATGTATAGGCTTGAATGGCCTTTTGCTGCTCCTCCATCCTCTGAAGCATATAGAGGGTTGAATTCCACCTCGTTACCACCTCTTGCTTCAGATGATGGCAGGGCAGGTTCAGGAATGTTTGGTGGAGCTCCAGTCTTCTGTACACGGTGCCTGAATGCCGAAAGTGGCCCGCAATTCTTCGGGCCACCGACAGCATCTCTTGCACGCCCCTGTCGTTTTTTAAATAATTCTGCACCACCAAATTCAAGGTATGTGCAAAACATGGGACGTGATGGAATTTGCCCAGATGTAATGCACACACAATATTGCTGGCGTTGTCCGATGTCACAAATCCCCAGGAGAGTCCAATTGGGGTAAGCCATTCTGCGATGATCTTCCTCAGTTGCCGTAAGAGGTTTTCAGCTGTGTGCCTATTCTGGAAAGCGGTGATACAAAGCGTAGCCTGCCTAGGAACGAGTTGGCGTTTGCGAGATGCTGCTACTGGTGCCGCCGCTGCTGTTCTTGCTGCGGGAGGCAATACATCTACCCAGTGGGCTGTCACAGTCATATAGTCCTGAGTCTGCCCTGCTCCACTTGTCCACATGTCCGTGGTTAAGTGGACATTGGGTACAACTGCATTTTTTAGGACACTGGTGAGTCTTTTTCTGAGGTCTGTGTACATTTTCGGTATCGCCTGCCTAGAGAAATGGAACCTAGATGGTATTTGGTACCGGGGACACAGTACCTCAATCAAGTCTCTAGTTGGCTCTGAATTAACGATGGATACCGGAACCACGTTTTTCACCGCCCAGGCTGCCAAGGCCTCAGTTATCCGCTTTGCAGCAGGATGACTGCTGTGATATTTCATCTTCCTCGCAAAGGACTGTTGGACAGTCAATTGCTTACTGGAAGTAGTACAAGTGGTCTTCCGACTTCCCCTCTGGGATGACGATCGACTCCCAGCAGCAACAACAGCAGCGCCAGCAGCAGTAGGCGTTACACTCAAGGATGCATCGGAGGAATCCCAGGCAGGAGAGGACTCGTCAGACTTGACAGTGACATGGCCTGCAGGACTATTGGCTTTCCTGGGTAAGGAGGAAATTGACACTGAGGGAGTTGGTGGTGTGGTTTGCAGGAGCTTGGTTACAAGAGGAAAGGATTTAGTGGTTAGTGGACTGCTTCCACTGTCACCCAAAGTTTTTGAACTTGTCACTGACTTATGATGAATGCGCTGCAGGTGACGTATAAGGGAGGATGTTCCGAGGTGGTTAACGTCCTTACCCCTACTTATTACAGCTTGACAAAGGCAACACACGGCTTGACACCTGTTGTCCGCATTTGTGTTGAAATAATTCCACACCGAAGAGCTGATTTTTTTTGTATTTTGACCAGGCATGTCAATGGCCATATTCCTCCCACGGACAACAGGTGTCTACCCGGGTGCCTGACTTAAACAAACCACCTCACCATCAGAATCCTCCTTGTCAATTTCCTCCCCAGCGCCAGCAACACCCATATCCTCATCCTGGTGTACTTCAACAGTGACATCTTCAATTTGACTATCAGGAACTGGACTGCGGGTGCTCCTTCCAGCACTTGCAGGGGGCGTGCAAATGGTGGAAGGCGCAAGCTCTTCCCGTCCAGTGTTGGGAAGGTCAGGCATCGCAACCGACACAATTGGACTCTCCTTGGGGATTTGTGATTTCGAGAGGATGAGTGCTTCCATCCTCATTTGAAGCTGAACCACTAGCCATGAACATAGGCCAGGGCCTCAACCGTTCCTTGCCACTCCGTGTCGTAAATGGCATATTGGCAAGTTTACGCTTCTCCTCAGACGCTTTTAATTTTGATTTTTGGGTCATTTTACTGAACTTTTGTGTTTTGGATTTTACATGCTCTCTACTATGACATTGGGCATCGGCCTTGGCAGACGACGTTGATGGCATTTCATCGTCTCGGCCATGACTAGTGGCAGCAGCTTCAGCACGAGGTGGAAGTGGATCTTGATCTTTCCCTTTAACCTCCACATTTTTGTTCTCCATTTTTTAATGTGTGGAATTATATGCCAGTATCAATAGCAATGGCCTACTACTATATTTACTGCGCAAAACTAAAATGCACCACAGGTATAGAATGTAGATGGATAGTATACTTAATGGATGACGAGTGACGACACAGAGGTAGGTACACAGCAGTGGCCTACCGTACTGCTATATATAGTATACTGGTGGACACTGTCAGCAAACTGCAAAACTGTCTAAAATGCACCACAGGTATACAATGTAGATGGATAGTATACTTAATGGATGACGAGTGACGACACAGAGGTAGGTACAGCAGTGGCCTACCGTACTGCTATAAGTATATATATAGTATACTGGTGGACACTGTCAGCAAACTGCAAAACTGTCTGAAATGCACCACAGGTATAGAATGTAGATGGATAGTATACTTAATGGATGACGAGTGACGACACAGAGGTAGGTACACAGCAGTGGCCTACCGTACTGCTATATATAGTATACTGGTGGACACTGTCAGCAAACTGCAAAACTGTCTAAAATGCACCACAGGTATAGAATGTAGATGGATAGTATACTTAATGGATGAGTGATGACACAGAGGTAGGTACACAGCAGTGGCCTACCGTACTGCTATTTATAGTATACTGGTGGACACTGTCAGCAAACTGCAAAACTGTCTAAAATGCACCACAGGTATAGAATGTAGATGGATAGTATACTTAATGGATGACGAGTGACGACACAGAGGTAGATACACAGCAGTTGCCTACCGTACTGCTATATATAGTATACTGGTGGACACTGTCAGCAAACTGCAAAACTGACTAAAATGCACCACAGGTATAGAATGTAGATGGACAGTATACTTAATGGATGACGAGTGACGACACAGAGGTAGGTACAGCAGTGGCCTACCGTACTGCTATATATAGTATACTGGTGGACACTGTCAGCAAACTGCTAAACTAGTCTAAAAAAATGCACCACAGGTATACAATGTAGATGGATAGTATACTTAATGGATGACGAGTGACGACACAGAGGTAGGTACAGCAGTGGCCTACCATACTGCTATATATAGTATACTGGTGGACACTGTCAGCAAACTGCTAAACTAGTCTAAAAAAATGCACCACAGGTATACGATGTAGATGGATAGTATACTTAATGGATGACGAGTGACGACACAGAGGTAGGTACAGCAGTGGCCTACCGTACTGCTATATATAGTATACTGGTGGACACTGTCAGCAAACTGCTAAACTAGTCTAAAATGCACCACAGGTATACAATGTAGATGGATAGTATACTTAATGGATGACGAGTGATGACACAGAGGTAGGTACAGCAGTGCACTCTGCACTGTACTACTCCTATATAATATTAATTATACTGGTGGTCCCCAGTCCCCACAATAAAGCAGCACACTGTGAGCACAGATATGGAGTGTTTTTCAGGCAGACAACGTATACTGGTGGTCACTGTCAGCAAAACTCTGCACTGTACTCCTGCTATAGCTGCTCCCCAGTCCCCACAATTAAGCAGTGTGAGCACTCAGCACAGATATATCATGCAGCACACTGAGCACAGATATGGTATGGAGCGTTTTTTTCAGGCAGAGAACGGATAAAAAAACTGGTGGTCACTTATCAGCAAAACTCTGCACTGTACTCCTAACAGCTGCTCCCCAATCCTCCCCACAATTAAGCAATAAAAAACAAACAAGAATCAACTGTCTTCTACAATAAACTGAGAGGACGCCAGCCACGTCCTCTCCCTATCATCTCCAATGCACGAGTGAAAATGGCGGCGACGCGCGGCTGCTTATATAGAATCCGAATCTCGCGAGAATCCGACAGCGGGATGATGACATTCGGGCGCGCTCGGGTCAGCCGAGCCATACGGGAGAATCCGAGTATGGCTCGGACCCGTGTAAAAAGGGTAAAGTTTGGGGCGGTTCGGTTTTTCGGAAACCGAACCCGCTCATCACTAATTAAAATCCTATTTTCTCTTACGTCCTAGAGCAGTAATTTTCAACCTTTTTTTACTCGCGGCACACCGAACAATATTTTAAAATTGCCAAGGCACACCATCAGTTCCCCACAGAAAAAAACAAAAAACAAACACACATTGGCCCTCACAGTAAAAAAAAATCCACACATACATTGGCCTACACAAAAAAACAATCACACTGCTCCCTACATAAATCCTAATGCTCCCCACATAAATCAATCACATTTCTCCCCACATAAATCATATTGCTCCCCACATGAATTATTCACATTGTCGTCGTCCCCCCCCCCCCCCCCATAAATCCATAAATTCTTATTCTCCCCACATAAATCCTATTGAAATCCTATTGTTCCCTGCAGGAGAAATAAAATAACAAATATTAGCCCCTACCATTCAGCTGTCCTCCTCCCTGTTCCTCAGTGGCGGGGGCTGTTCATAGTGGAGTTCTGCGAATACTGAGCAGCGGGTAGTTGGGCAGGTATGGATGTGGGTTGGCAAGGAAAGCTGCGTATGCAGGTGGGAACTGGAAGATATGTATGCAGGCAGGTGGACTGGCTGGGTGGTGAGACGCGGCGGCTGTGACCTATGATATCACACAGTTTTCAAGGCATAGGTCACGGCCGGAGCACGACTGATCCTCTAAGAAGAGCCTGGGCCAACAGTTCACTCTGAAGGTGCAGGAAGCTGCTCTTGCTCCGCGGCACACCTTGCAACTCGTCGCGGCACACTAGTGTGCCACAGCACACTGGTTGAAAAAGCCTGTCCTAGATGATACTGGGGATCCATTTAGTACCATGGGGATGTACTAAAGCTCCCAAACCGGGCGGGAGAGTGCTGAGGTTCCTGCAGAACTGATTGACCAAACTGAAGGCCCTCAGAGGCCAAAGTATTGAACTTGTAGAACTTAGGAAACGTGTTCGAAACGGACCAAGTAGCTGCTCGGCAGAGCTGTAAAGCCGAGTCACCCCGGCAGCCGCTCAAGAAGAACCCACCGACCTAGTAGAGTGGGCCTGTACAGAATTTGGAAACTGCAAGCTTGCCATGGAATAAGCATGCTGGATAGTGAGCCTGATCCAGCGTGCAATGGACTGCTTTGAAGCAGGACACCCAATTTTTTGGGGATCATAAAGAACAAACAGCGAGTTCGATTTTCTGTGATGAGCTGTTCGCTTTACATACACCTTCAAAGCCCTCACAACATCCAAAGACTTTGAAGTAGCAAAGGTGTCAGTGACAACCGGAACCACAATAGGTTGGTTGATGTGAAACACAGATACCACTTTAGGAAGAAATTGCTGACGAGTTCTGAGTTCAGCTCTGTCTTCATGGAGAATTAAATAGGGGCTCTTGTGAGACAATGCCCCCAGCTCTGACACACGTCTTGCTCAAGCCAAGGCCAACAGTGTGACGGTCTTCCACGTAAGATATTTTACGTCTACCTCCTGTAACAGTTCACACCAGCACCAAAATAAGATCCCAAGGTGCCGTGGGAGGCACAAAGGGAGGTTGGATGTGCAGAACACCTTTCAAGAGCATCTGGACCGCAGGGAGAGAAGCTAATTGTTTCTGAAAGAAAATGGACAAGGCCAAAATCTGGACTTTTATAGAGCCCAGACATATGCCCACATCCACACCTAACTGCAGAAAAAGCAGGAAACATCCCAGATGAAATTCCACAGCACAATATTTTCTTCTCTCACACCAAGACACGTATTTCTTCCAAATACAGCTGTAATGTTTAGACGTTACCCCTTTTCTGGCTTGGATCATAGTTGGGATGACCTTGTCAGGGATCCCTCTCCGGGCTAGAATCAACCGTTCAACTTCCATGCTGTTAAACGTAGCCGCGATAAGTCTTGATAGACGAATGGGCCCTGTTGTAGAAGATCCTCGCGAAGAGGTAGAGGCCACGGATCTTCGAGGAGCATCTCTAGAAGGTTCGCGTACCAGGCCCATCTTGGCCAGTCCGGAGCAATGAGTATTGCTTGAACCTTTTCCCTTTTTATTCTTTTGAGAATTTGTGGGATCAGAGGAAGTGGAGGAAACACATACACCATCTGATAGACCCATGGAGTCGTCAGAGCATCTACCGCCACAGCATGTGGGTCTCTCGACCTGGAACAATACCAGTTGAGCTTCTTGTTGAGATGAGAGGCCATCATGTTGATTAGTGGATATCCCCACCGATGTGTCAAGCACCTGAACACCTCCAGGTGAAGGCCCCACTCCCCCGGGTGCAGGTCGTGTCTGCTGAGGAAGTCTGCTTCCCAGTTGTCTACTACCGGAATGAAGACCGCTGACAATGCCACAGCATGTTTTTCTGCCCAGAGTTGAATTATTGGCACCTCTGACATTGCTACTCTGCTTTTCGTTCCGCCCTGTCGGTTTATGTACATTATCGCCGTCACATTGTCCGAGTTGACCTGTATAGCCTGATCTTGAAGAAGATATGGGGCCTGCAGAAGGGTCTTGTATATGGCCCTGAGTTCCAGAATGTTGATTGGAAGGTCGACTTCCTGACTTGACCACCATCCCTGAAACTGCACCCCCTGGGTGACTGCTCCCCAACCTCTGAGGCTTGTGTCCGTGGTTAGCAGAATCCAATTCTGAATCCTAAAACCGTCGACCCTCAATTAGGTGAGAAGCCTGGATCCACCATAGAAGAGAAATCCTGGCCTTTGGCGACAGACGGATCCTCTGTCCAACAGATTGAGCTGGAAGGGTCTTGCGTGAAACCTTCTGTACTGAATCGCCTCGTAAGAGGCTACCATTTTCCCCAGAAGGCGAATGCATAGATGCACCGATATCTGGGTTGGCTTCAGGACATCCCAAACCATCGACTGGATTAACAATGCCTTTTCCACCGGGAGGAACACTTTCTGCAACTCTGTGTCCAGTATCATTCCCAGGAATGGAAGCCTCCGTGTTGGCTGGCTCTAGGTGAGATTTTGGAAGGTTCTGAATCCACCCGTGATCCCGGAGTAGTCTGGTTGAGAGGACAATGCTGTCCAACAACCTCTCCCTGGACGGCGCCTTTATAAGAAGATCGTCCAGGTACGGAATTATGTTCACTTACTGTTTGCGGAGGAGAAACATCATCTCTGCCATCACCTTGGTGAACACCCTCAGTGCCATGGAGAGACCAAATGGCAGGGCCTGGAACTGGTAGTGACAGTCCTATAGTGCAAATCGGAGATAAGCCTGATGAGGCGGCCTGATCGGAATGTGAAGGTACGTATCCTTGATATCTAGAGACACTAGGAATTCCCCTTCCTCCAGACCTGAGATCACCGCTCTCAGAGACTCCATCTTGAATTTGAACACTAGTAAGTAACGTTTAAAAGCTTGAGGTTCAAAATCGGTCTTACCGAACCGTCCGGTTTCGGTACTACAAACAAGTTGGAATAATGGGGTTCGTTCCGAGTTGATCGCTCGCTAGCAGTTTTTAGCAGCCGTGCAAACGCTATGCCGCCTCCCTCTGGGAGTGTATTTTAGCTTAGCAGAAGTGCGAACGAAAGGATCGCAGAACGGCTTAAAATAAAAATTGTGCAGGTTTAGAGCAGCTCCAGATCTACTCAGCGCTTGCGATCACTTCAGACTGTTCAGTTCCTGTTTTGACGTCACAAACACGCCCTGCGTTCGCCCAGACATGCCTGCATTTTTCCTGGCACGCCTGCGTTTTTCCGAACACTCCTTGAAAATGGTCAGTTGACACCAAGAAACGCCCACTTCATGTCAATCACTCTGCGGTCAGCAGTGTGACTGAAAAGCTTCGCTAGACCTTGTGTAAAAATACATTGGCTGTTGTGAAAGTACGTCACGCATGCGCATTGCGCCGTATACGCATGAGCAGAAGTGCCGCTTTTTCACTTAATCGCTGCGCTGCAAACATTTTTATCTAGCAATCAACTCGGAATGACCCCCAATACCCCTTGTTTTGCAGATGAGGTGGAACTGGAACAATGACCTGAGTCTGCACCAGTTTCTGAATGGCGTCCTGTAAAGTTATACTTGCCTCTTGTGAAACTGGTAAACCTGATTTGAAGAATCTGTGAGGTGGGAGCTCCTGGAACTCCAGTCTGTAGCCCTGGGATATAAGATCTATGGCACGAACTTGTCCAGATGTGACTGAAGAATTTTAGCTGGGCTCCCCCTGCCACTCCTCCAGGCATCGCGGTCCACCGTCATGCTGAAGGCTTTGAGGAAGCAGAGTTTGGACTCTGTTCCTGAGAACCGGCACTAGCTGGTTTGCGTGGTTTACCTATAGCGCTCCTGGTGGATGTAGAAGAACCTCTGGTTTTGCCCTTGAACTTGGCTGTCTGAAAGGACTTTAAATTGGAAGCTGAGTAGGCCTTCCTGGCTGGGGGAGCTGTAGAAGGAAGATATGTGGACTTACCCGCAGTAGCTTGGAGATCCATTTATCCAGTTCATCTCCAAATAAGGCCTCACCTGCGTGCTGACACTGCCATAGCAGTGGTGCGTGCATTAAGAAAGCCTATTTCTTTTATGACTTCCACCATAAAGTTCGCAGAGTCCTGTATATGTTGCAGGAGTAAAATAATCTCCCCCCTAGATAAGGAATCTAACCCCTCAATTAGGTTACCTGACCATTTAGCAATATCTTTCGTGATCCACGCACATGCTATAGTGGGTCTCTGGACCACCCCAGCAGCTGTGTACAAGGATTTGAGTGTGGTGTCAATTCTACGATCAGCCGTGTCTTTCAGGGAGGCTGCACCAGGGACAGGCAATACTATATTTTGTGACAGCCTGCATACTGATGCATCCACTATCGGTGGACATTCCCATTTTTCCTATCCTCAGGAGGAAAAGGAAAGGATGAGAGTAAGCTCTTAGCGATTTGAAATTCCCTATCAGGATTAACCCACGGTTCTTCAAACAGGGTATTCAGTTCCTTTCACACAGGAAAAGTGACTGAGGATTTATTTTTTACATTAAAAAAGGATTCCTCACACTCCTCTGTCACCTTATCAGGAATTTGTAGAATGTCTATGAGAGCCTCTATTCCCTGTGACAGAGCCACATCCCCCCCTTCTGAGTCCACCTCCCCCTCCTCCATGTCTGACCCTTCATCATCAGAGTCAGACTGCAGGATATGGGCCAGAGTAAGTTTTTGCGGACAAATGGTAGGGGTCTGAGACGCTGTTTTGGGGACTGAGTCTCTGTTCATAAACTCATCCACAGACTGTCTTAAGAATTGCGACTCTCATTGCGGGACAATTGAGTAGAAATATTGGAAATCATTCCTTTTATGGAATCCAGCCATGCTGGTTCAACCCCGCTAGCCTGGGAGGGTGCACTACACTGAGTACACAGTAGTGAACCCCCTGGGGAAGAGGAGCACTCTGCTGTACATGAAACACACTCTTTACCTGACATATTGTAATGTGACAGCACACACACACAGGAAAAGGTTAAAAACGCAATTAACCCACAAAGAGACCTTCCAGGGAGACACAGAGATATTATGGAGCCAGCACATAGCGCCCTTATCGCTAATGCCAAGCTTAGCCGGGTCGCAGGCTAAGTACCCAGATTGGGGACTTAGTACACAAATAGTCGCTCCACCCCTACTATGACACCCTGGTACCGCTGAGGTAATCTGGAGTCACTCCGGAGGAGCTGCGCGTCCCTGTCAGCCAGCGTCTGTATCCACTGCAGAGGGAAAATGGCGCTGGTGAGCTGCTGGATCCGCTCATAGTGAAGCCCCGCCACCGCAATGGCGCGCGGTCTTCCCGCTTTTTTATACTGAGGTAATTTTGTATTTAAAATGGAGTCAGAACCATTTTAAGTCTGTGATGCCAGTGTGGGTACTGTGTACAGTGTACTGAGACTCAGTTCGCCCCCTCAGAAGCTGTGCGACTGCACTGTGTACTGAGTCTGGAGACGCAGTCCGCCCCGGTTAGAAGCTGTGCGTCTCTGTACCCTCGTGCCGCCATAATGGCCGGCGACCCGCTAACCGGGACGCGGCTTAGTACTCACCACTCTTCATTGTCATTCTACTGGCTCTGTTAAGGGTGGCGTGCTGCGGGAATGTACGCTTGCCGTGGTGGGGCTTACGAATAGTTCCTTCAGGAGCTAGTGTCCTGTCAGCGGGGAACGGGACCATCAACCCTTCAAGAGGTTGGGCCGTTACCCCCCTAAGTCCCACAAAGCAGGCAGGCTGGTGCCTGAAAATAACAAACAGGGAAATTAAATGAAGAAAACTCTTCAGGAGCTTCCCTAAGCATGATCGGCTCCTCCGGGCACATTTTCTAAACTGAGTCTGGTAGGCGGGCATAGAGGGAGGAGCCAGCCCACACTCTCAAATGTAAGTGTCCATGGCTCCTAGTGGACCCGTCTATACCCCATGGTACTAAATGGCTCCCCAGTATCTAGGACGTAAGAGAAAATCCTATTTCATTTGCATCCGATTGTAGTAACATACACACATTATTTTTTTTAGTTTTGTTTTAACCCTTATATTGAGCATAGATGATTGAGTGGATCTGGAATTTTCTAGTCGCTGGCTAAGTGTAATAAATCCATCACGTGTGCATTTTTATTGTCCTACGGTTATTCTGTGTGATTAATGAAGGTCACTTCTATAGGTATGCACAGAGGTTCCTGCAGTGGGAACATATAGGAACATTCATCTGCGGTGACTGAGAGGCTGGACGCACACAATTAGTGACCCCCTGGTAATGCAGAGAATCGCTCACGCCCGAGGTCAGCCATACAACTGGCTAATTGTGCATTCAGCTAATGAATATCATTTTAAAATCACAAAAGTGATGCATAACCATTTCCTCAGGACTGCACACATTTATATAAGTTGCCGGTAATTGCGGGCGCACAGTTACAGGCTGAGAATTAATAACGACGACGCAGCCATTTTGCATTGTATTGTCAGCTGCAGCATAATAATATCGGTGACACAAAATGGCAGATGGACACTTTGCTGCAAACGTTTTGATGTTTGTGTCTTGTAGACTCAAAGTCTGAAAACTGTGTATCCGGGTCTCTCCGCCATGTCAATACCACGCCTCAGGAGCCATAACGGGGGAGAAAAAGGGTCTTATTCTGAATCGGAAATATTTTTTGCTGCAGTTGCGCCACATCTCTGTGCTAAAGGCACTACAAAGTCTTTCCATAGTGTACATCCGAGCGTCCTAAATTTGATTCTCGACTCTACAAAATGGTGGTGCACGTTCTGTGCAACAGAAGAAAAACATTGCCCGTTTGTGTTACTATTAGCATAGGGTGCGTCTCTGAATCAGGCACAATGTCCCTCATTCCGAGTTGATCGCTCGCTAGCTGTTTTTAGCAGCAGTGCACACGCTAGGCCGCCGCCCTCTGGGAGTGTATCTTAGCTTAGCAGAAGTGCGACCGAAAGGTTAGCAGTTCTGCTATTAAATATTTTCATGCAGTTTCAGAGTAGCTCGAAACTTACTCCTACCTTGCGATCACTGCAGACAGTTTTGTTCCTGTTTTGACGTCACAAACACGCCCTGTGTTCGGCCAGCCACTCCCCCGTTTCTCCAGGCACGCCTGCGTTATCTGCTGACACGCCTGCGTTTTTTAGCACACTCCCGGAAAACGGTCAGTTACCTCCCAGAAACGCCCCTTTCCTGTCAATCACTCACCGATCACTCGAGCGATTAAAAAGAGTCGTTCGGCCTTGTGTAAAACTGCATAGTTTTGTGTGTAAGTACTTAGCGCGTGCGCACTGCGGCCCATATGCATGCGCAGAACAGCCGATTTTTAGCCTGATCGCTACACTGCGAAAAACGTCAGCTAACGATCAACTCGGAATGACCCCCAATAAGTGTAATGTTTTCATTATAAATAAAATGTTTGTGTGTGGGTCAGGGGTGGAGGTCTGGTGGCGCAAGTTCTCGTAGTTTCCCATTTGCAAATGCGCGGCTCGTATAATCTGCGCATGTTCCATCCTTAGTCGTCAATGGTAAATAGTTTACATCTGATGCTGTGAGACCATCAATAATTTCATAGGGGGTCATTCCGAGTTGTTCGCTCGCTAGCTGCTTTTAGCAGCATTGCACACGCTAAGCCGCCGCCCTCTGGGAGTGTATCTTAGCTTAGCAGAATTGCGAACGAAAGATTAGCAGAATAGCGAATAGAAATTTCTTTGCAGTTTCTGAGTAGCTCCAGACTTACTCCTACACTGCGATCAGTTCAGTCAGTTTCGTTCCTGGTTTGACGTCACACACACGCCCAGCGTTCGCCCAGACCCCCGTTTCTCCATACACTCCCGCGTTTTTCCCTGAAACGCCTGTGTTTTTCCGCACAGAAAACGGCCAGTTTCCGCCCAGAAACACCCACTTCCTGTCAATCACATTCTGATCACTTCAACGATGAAAAATCAACGTTTGGACGTGAGTAAATCTACTAAGTTTTGTGCTAAAATACTAACTGCGAACCATGCGCATTTTTGCCTTAATCGCTCCATTGCGAAAATCGGCAATGTTCGAACAACTCGGAATGACCCCCATGGTCTGTGGCCATCCTTACGCGGTCTCATTTGCATCTCTGCAACCCGGCCTTCAGGATAGTACTTACAGCCAGGGGGGGATTGGGAATTTAAGTGGCCGTGGAAAAAAATTGAAAAAATTCTTGAACTCTGGAAGTGAGTCCTTGAGAGAAAGTTTTTTTCTTTATGATCTAAAACATGTTATATTCCAACTGGACACAAAGATCCACCGACTCAAGTTGCGGCCGAGAGATAAACGTGTTTGAGGACAGACCTGGATAAACGTGTTTGAGGACAGACCTGGAGGAAGGACAGTATGTAGCCCTCTTTGGCATGAGACGTCCTGAAGAGGTTGTGATATCCTCCAGTATATAGGGAGGGTCCCGCAGGTGGTTGTTCGGCAATCAGTAAATGCAAAGCATTTAGAATTACAGTAAACAAAGTAATTAAAGCAAACCATACCTTGTTATTAAAGTCCATTTAAATGCAACCTTCATTGATTAATCACTTTGCTTCTTCCTTTACAGGGGGAATAAGTGTCCGTCAGCCGGCGTGCCAGGACCGAGATGTGATAATCCGCAAATCATGGATTTCTGGGCTCTCAACAAGCACCAATAACAATAAAGGGGCTTATTCTGGTTGGATCGCAAATTGCGATCCAACTGGAATTATTGCGATCGCCCAGCGGGTGCATGCCGCCGGCACTTTCTGCGGGGGGGGGGGGGGGGGGGCAGAAGAAGCGATTGCCTCTGCCTGTCAATCAGGCAGAGGCGGTGACGGGGTGGGGGGTGGGGGGGGCGGCAACGCTCCATTTCCAGGGCGGAGATGGAGCAGTGCAAGGCGGAGAAAACGGGGTTGTGGCGGGTGCGTTACAGCGGCAGCTGCGTGACGTTACACGCTGCCGCCATGATCGGGAATTTGGTGGCAGTCCTCCTGCGGGCGCAGCAGCGCTGCGCTGGCTGGAGGCATCCATAATTCCTGCGTTGAAGCAGAAATTGTGATGCGATCGCAATTTCTGCTTCATCAAGGGGGGGAGGCTCCACTCAGTATGCTGGGCGGCCTTACCCTGCGATGGCCGCACCCAGCAGAATTTACAATCCTTACTAAGGCCCTCATTCCGAGTTGATAGCTCGTTAGCTGCTTTTAGCAGCAGTGCAAACGCTAGGCCGCCGCCTTCTGGGAGTGTATCTTAGCTTAGCAGAAGTGCGAACGAAAGATTAGCAGAATTGCGCGAAAATCTTTTCTTGCAGTTTCTGAGTAGCTCCAGACCTACTCCTAGATTGCGATCACCTCAGTCCGTTTAGTTCCTGGTTTGACGTCACAAACACGCCCTGCGTTCGGCCAGCCACTCCCCCGTTTCTCCAGCCTCTCCTGCGTTTTAGCCTGACACGCCTGTGTTTTTTAGCACACTCCCGGAAAACGGTCAGTTTCCGCCCAGAAACACCCACTTCCTGTCAATCACTCACCGATTAGCAGAGCGACTGAAAAGCGTCGCTCGCCCCTGTGTAAAATTGCATAGTTTTGTGTGAAATTACTTGGCGCGTGCGCCCTGCGGCACATACGCATGCGCAGAACAGCCGGTTTTTAGCCTAATCGCTATGCTGCGAAAATCGGCAGCGAGCGATCAACTCGGAATGACCACCTAAATTAGTCCAACAGTACCGATTCCAATCAGTCAGGTGTTACTTAAGCGCCTTGAGTTCTATTGGAGAAAGACCGCTATATAAATAAAATAATAATAATTATTATTATTATTACTCAGGTCTGCAGGGTAATTACTGCCATTACCAGAAGGTGGCGCTGGCCGGGGGGGACAATCTATATATAACGACATTAGGCTGCTAGCATTCTGACAATTACTGGCCATTTTTTTGGAGCCCTGCAGAGTTAGATATTGTTCTCTGTGAAAGCGAGAAAGTGACAGCAGTACAATATGCACTTCACAGCCTGAGGAACAGGCGATACTTTGGATTTGTAAATTAAAAATGTACAATATACAGTATTTGAGCTACAGTAAAGTAACGAGCCATTCCTTTCAGTCTTCGGATGATTAGGATGGGACTAAGCATCGCCTTTGGCAGGACGGAGTTGTTGTAACTAGAGATGAGCGGGTTCGGTTCCTCGGAATCCGAACCCGCCCGAACTTCAGTTTTTTTTACACGGGTCCGAGCGACTCGGATCTTCCCGCCTTGCTCGGTTAACCCGAGCGCGCCCGAACGTCATCATCACGCTGTCGGATTCTCGCGAGGCTCGGATTCTATCGCGAGACTCGGATTCTATATAAGGAGCCGCGCGTCGCCGCCATTTTTCACACGTGCATTGAGATTCATAGGGAGAGGACGTGGCTGGCGTCCTCTCCGTTTATAGAGATTCGAGAAGAGAGTGAGACAGAGAGAGACACAGTAGTAATTTTGGGGAGCATTAGGAGGAGTACTACTACTACTAGTACTTGCTGAAGTGATAGAGAGAGATAGTGTGACTGTATTATCTGACTTGTGGGGGAGACACTGACAGTGGGGAGCAGTTAGAGTCTGAGAGCAGGACTCAGGACTCAGGAGTACATATAACGTACAGTGCACACTTTTGCTGCCAGAGTGCCAGCCACACTGCCATTGTTTGTGACCACACTGACCACCAGTATAATATATATTGTGATTGTCTGCTTAGGACTCAGGAGTACTACTTGCAAGTTGCTGATAGTGTGACCAGTGACCTGACCACCAGTTTAATAATCACCACCAGTTTATGAGTTTAATATATATATATATATATATATATATATATATATATAATTGTATATAATATATATATAATATTGTATACCACCTAGCACCTACCCGTGTTTTTTTTTTCTTTCTTTCTTCTTTATACATACTACTATAGTAGCTTACTGTAGCAGTCTGTGGTGCTGCTGAGCTGACAGTGTCCAGCAGGTCCGTCATCAGTCATTACATAATAAATATATAATATATACCTGTCCGGCTGCAGTACTAGTGATATTATATATACATATATATTGATTTCATCTCATTATCATCCAGTCTATATTAGCAGCAGACACAGTACGTTAGTCCACGGCTGTAGCTACCTCTGTGTCGGCACTCGGCAGTCCATCCATAATTGTATACCACCTACCCGTGGTTGTTTTTTTTTTCTTTCTTCTTTATACATACTACTATAGTAGCTTACTGTAGCAGTCTGCGGTGCTGCTGAGCTGACAGTGTCCAGCAGGTCCGTCATCAGTCATTACATAATAAATATATAATATATACCTGTCCGGCTGCAGTACTAGTGATATTATATATACATATATATTGATTTCATCTAATTATCATCCAGTCTATATTAGCAGCAGACACAGTACGTTAGTCCACGGCTGTAGCTACCTCTGTGTCGGCACTCGGCAGTCCATCCATAATTGTATACCACCTACCCGTGGTTGTTTTGTTTTTCTTTCTTCTTTATACATACTACTATAGTAGCTTACTGTAGCAGTCTGCGGTGCTGCTGAGCTGACAGTGTCCAGCAGGTCCGCCATCAGTCATTACATAATAAATATATAATATATACCTGTCCGGCTGCAGTACTAGTGATATTATATATACATATATATTGATTTCATCTCATTATCATCCAGTCTATATTAGCAGCAGACACAGTACGTTAGTCCACGGCTGTAGCTACCTCTGTGTCGGCACTCGGCAGTCCATCCATAATTGTATACCACCTACCCGTGGTTGTTTTTTTTTTCTTTCTTCTTTATACATACTACTATAGTAGCTTACTGTAGCAGTCTGCGGTGCTGCTGAGCTGACAGTGTCCAGCAGGTCCGTCATCAGTCATTACATAATAAATATATAATATATACCTGTCCGGCTGCAGTACTAGTGATATTATATATACATATATATTGATTTCATCTCATTATCATCCAGTCTATATTAGCAGCAGACACAGTACGTTAGTCCACGGCTGTAGCTACCTCTGTGTCGGCACTCGGCAGTCCATCCATAAGTATACTAGTATCCATCCATCTCCATTGTTTACCTGAGGTGCCTTTTAGTTGTGCCTATTAAAATATGGAGAACAAAAATGTTGAGGTTCCAAAATTAGGGAAAGATCAAGATCCACTTCCACCTCGTGCTGAAGCTGCTGCCACTAGTCATGGCCGAGACGATGAAATGCCAGCAACGTCGTCTGCCAAGGCCGATGCCCAATGTCATAGTACAGAGCATGTAAAATACAAAACACCAAATATCAGTAAAAAAAGGACTCCAAAACCTAAAATAAAATTGTCGGAGGAGAAGCGTAAACTTGCCAATATGCCATTTACCACACGGAGTGGCAAGGAACGGCTGAGACCCTGGCCTATGTTCATGGCTAGTGGTTCAGCTTCACATGAGGATGGAAGCACTCAGCCTCTCGCTAGAAAAATGAAAAGACTCAAGCTGGCAAAAGCAGTAGCACCGCAAAGAACTGTGCGTTCTTCGAAATCCCAAATCCACAAGGAGAGTCCAATTGTGTCGGTTGCGATGCCTGACCTTCCCAACACTGGACGTGAAGAGCATGCGCCTTCCACCATTTGCACGCCCCCTGCAAGTGCTGGAAGGAGCACCCGCAGTCCAGTTCCTGATAGTCAGATTGAAGATGTCAGTGTTGAAGTACACCAGGATGAGGAGGATATGGGTGTTGCTGGCGCTGGGGAGGAAATTGACCAGGAGGATTCTGATGGTGAGGTGGTTTGTTTAAGTCAGGCACCCGGGGAGACACCTGTTGTCCGTGGGAGGAATATGGCCATTGACAAGCCTGGTGAAAATACCAAAAAATCAGCTCTTCAGTGTGGAAGTATTTCAACAGAAATGCGGACAACAGGTGTCAAGCCGTGTGTTGCCTTTGTCAAGCTGTAATAAGTAGGGGTAAGGACGTTAACCACCTCGGAACATCCTCCCTTATACGTCACCTGCAGCGCATTCATAATAAGTCAGTGACAAGTTCAAAAACTTTGGGTGACAGTGGAAGCAGTCCACTGACCAGTAAATCCCTTCCTCTTGTAACCAAGCTCACGCAAACCACCCCACCAACTCCCTCAGTGTCAATTTCCTCCTTCCCCAGGAATGCCAATAGTCCTGCAGGCCATGTCACTGGCAATTCTGACGAGTCCTCTCCTGCCTGGGATTCCTCTGATGCATCCTTGAGTGTAATGCCTACTGCTGCTGGCGCTGCTGTTGTTGCTGCTGGGAGTCGATCGTCATCCCAGAGGGGAAGTCGTAAGCCCACTTGTACTACTTCCAGTAAGCAATTGACTGTCCAACAGTCCTTTGCGAGGAAGATGAAATATCACAGCAGTCATCCTGCTGCAAAGCGGATAACTGAGGCCTTGACAACTATGTTGGTGTTAGACGTGCGTCCGGTATCCGCCGTTAGTTCACAGGGAACTAGACAATTTATTGAGGTAGTGTGCCCCCGTTACCAAATACCATCTAGGTTCCACTTCTCTAGGCAGGCGATACCGAGAATGTACACGGACGTCAGAAAAAGACTCACCAGTGTCCTAAAAAATGCAGTTGTACCCAATGTCCACTTAACCACGGACATGTGGACAAGTGGAGCAGGGCAGGGTCAGGACTATATGACTGTGACAGCCCACTGGGTAGATGTATGGACTCCCGCCGCAAGAACAGCAGCGGCGGCACCAGTAGCAGCATCTCGCAAACGCCAACTCTTTCCTAGGCAGGCTACGCTTTGTATCACCGCTTTCCAGAATACGCACACAGCTGAAAACCTCTTACGGCAACTGAGGAAGATCATCGCGGAATGGCTTACCCCAATTGGACTCTCCTGTGGATTTGTGGCATCGGACAACGCCAGCAATATTGTGTGTGCATTAAATATGGGCAAATTCCAGCACGTCACATGTTTTGCACATACCTTGAATTTGGTGGTGCAGAATTTAAAAAAAAACGACAGGGGTGTGCAAGAGATGCTGTCGGTGGCCAGAAGAATTGCGGGACACTTTCGGCGTACAGGCACCACGTACAGAAGACTGGAGCACCACCAAAAACAACTGAACCTGCCCTGCCATCATCTGAAGCAAGAAGTGGTAACGAGGTGGAATTCAACCCTCTATATGCTTCAGAGGTTGGAGGAGCAGCAAAAGGCCATTCAAGCCTATACAATTCAGCACGATATAGGAGGTGGAATGCACCTGTCTCAAGCGCAGTGGAGAATGATTTCAACATTGTGCAAGGTTCTGATGCCCTTTGAACTTGCCACACGTGAAGTCAGTTCAGACACTGCCAGCCTGAGTCAGGTCATTCCCCTCATCAGGCTTTTGCAGAAGAAGCTGGAGACATTGAAGGAGGAGCTAACACAGAGCGATTCCGCTAGGCATGTGGGACTTGTGGATGGAGCCCTTAATTCGCTTAACAAGGATTCACGGGTGGTCAATCTGTTGAAATCAGAGCACTACATTTTGGCCACCATGCTCGATCCTAGATTTAAAGCCTACCTTGGATCTCTCTTTTCGGCAGACACAAGTCTGCTGGGGTTCAAAGACCTGCTGGTGAGAAAATTGTCAAGTCAAGCGGAACGCGACCTGTCAACATCTCTTCCTTCACATTCTCCCGCAACTGGGGGTGCGAGGAAAAGGCTCAGAATTCCGAGCCCACCCGCTGGCGGTGATGCAGGGCAGTCTGGAGCGACTGCTGATGCTGACATCTGGTCCGGACTGAAGGACCTGACAACGATTACGGACATGTCGTCTACTGTCACTGCATATGATTCTCTCACCATTGAAAGAATGGTGGAGGATTATATGAGTGACCGCATCCAAGTAGGCACGTCACACAGTCCGTACTTATACTGGCAGGAAAAAGAGGCAATTTGGAGGCCCTTGCACAAACTGGCTTTATTCTACCTAAGTTGCCCTCCCACAAGTGTGTACTCCGAAAGAGTGTTTAGTGCCGCCGCTCACCTTGTCAGCAATCGGCGTACGAGGTTACATCCAGAAAATGTGGAGAAGATGATGTTCATTAAAATGAATTATAATCAATTCCTCCGTGGAGACATTGACCAGCAGCAATTGCCTCCACAAAGTACACAGGGAGCTGAGATGGTGGATTCCAGTGGGGACGAATTGATAATCTGTGAGGAGGGGGATGTACACGGTGATATATCGGAGGATGATGATGAGGTGGACATCTTGCCTCTGTAGAGCCAGTTTGTGCAAGGAGAGATTAATTGCTTCTTTTTTGGGGGGGGTCCAAACCAACCCGTCATTTCAGTCACAGTCGTGTGGCAGACCCTGTCACTGAAATGATGGGTTGGTTAAAGTGTGCATGTCCTGTTTATACAACGTAAGGGTGGGTGGGAGGGCCCAAGGACAATTCCATCTTGCACCTCTTTTTTCTTTAATTTTTCTTTGCGTCATGTGCTGTTTGGGGAGTATCTTTTGGAAGGGCCATCCTGCGTGACACTGCAGTGACACTCCTAGATGGGCCCGGTGTTTGTGTCGGCCACTAGGGTCGCTTATCTTACTCACACAGCTACCTCATTGCGCCTCTTTTTTTCTTTGCGTCATGTGCTGTTTGGGGAGGGTTTTTTGGAAGGGACATCCTGCGTGACACTGCAGTGCCACTCCTAGATGGGCCCGGTGTTTGTGTCGGCCACTAGGGTCGCTTATCTTACTCACACAGCTACCTCATTGCGCCTCTTTTTTTCTTTGCGTCATGTGCTGTTTGGGGAGGGTTTTTTGGAAGGGACATCCTGCGTGACACTGCAGTGCCACTCCAAGATGGGCCCGGTGTTTGTGTCGGCCACTAGGGTCGCTTATCTTACTCACACAGCTACCTCATTGCGCCTCTTTTTTTCTTTGCGTCATGTGTTGTTTGGGGAGGGTTTTTTGGAAGGGACATCCTGCGTGACACTGCAGTGCCACTCCTAGATGGGCCCGGTGTTTGTATCGGCCACTAGGGTCGCTTATCTTACTCACACAGCTACCTCATTGCGCCTCTTTTTTTCTTTGCGTCATGTGCTGTTTGGGGAGGGTTTTTTGGAAGGGACATCCTGCGTGACACTGCAGTGCCGCTCCTAGATGGGCCCGGTGTTTGTGTCGGCCACTAGGGTCGCTTATCTTACTTACACAGCTACCTCATTGCGCCTCTTTTTTTCTTTGCGTCATGTGCTGTTTGGGGAGGGTTTTTTGGAAGGGACATCCTGCGTGACACTGCAGTGCCACTCCTAGATGGGCCCGGTGTTTGTGTCGGCCACTAGGGTCGCTTATCTTACTCACACAGCTACCTCATTGCGCCTCTTTTTTTCTTTGCGTCATGTGCTGTTTGGGGAGGGTTTTTTGGAAGGGACATCCTGCGTGACACTGCAGTGCCACTCCTAGATGGGCCCGGTGTTTGTGTCGGCCACTAGGGTCGCTTATCTTACTCACACAGCTACCTCATTGCGCCTCTTTTTTTCTTTGCGTCATGTGCTGTTTGGGGAGGGTTTTTTGGAAGGGACATCCTGCGTGACACTGCAGTGCCACTCCTAGATGGGCCCGGTGTTTGTGTCGGCCACTAGGGTCGCTTATCTTACTCACACAGCTACCTCATTGCGCCTCTTTTTTTCTTTGCGTCATGTGCTGTTTGGGGAGGGTTTTTTGGAAGGGACATCCTGCGTGACACTGCAGTGCCACTCCTAGATGGGCCCGGTGTTTGTGTCGGCCACTAGGGTCGCTTATCTTACTCACACAGCTACCTCATTGCGCCTCTTTTTTTCTTTGCGTCATGTGCTGTTTGGGGAGGGTTTTTTGGAAGGGACATCCTGCGTGACACTGCAGTGCCACTCCTAGATGGGCCCGGTGTTTGTGTCGGCCACTAGTGTCGCTTATCTTACTCACACAGCTACCTCATTGCGCCTCTTTTTTTCTTTGCGTCATGTGCTGTTTGGGAAGGGTTTTTTGGAAGGGACATCCTGCGTGACACTGCAGTGCCACTCCTAGATGGGCCCGGTGTTTGTGTCGGCCACTAGGGTCGCTTATCTTACTCACACAGCTACCTCATTGCGCCTCTTTTTTTCTTTGCGTCATGTGCTGTTTGGGGAAGGTTTTTTGGAAGGGACATCCTGCGTGACACTGCAGTGCCACTCCTAGATGGGCCAGGTTTTTGTGTCGGCCACTAGGGTCGCTTAGCTTAGTCATCCAGCGACCTCGGTGCAAATTTTAGGACTAAAAATAATATTGTGAGGTGTGAGGTATTCAGAATAGACTGAAAATGAGTGTAAATTATGGTTTTTGAGGTTAATAATACTTTGGGATCAAAATGACCCCCAAATTCTATGATTTAAGCTGTTTTTTAGTGTTTTTTGAAAAAAACACCCGAATCCAAAACACACCCGAATCCGACAAAAAAAATTCGGTGAGGTTTTGCCAAAACGCGGTCGAACCCAAAACACGGCCGCGGAACCGAACCCAAAACCAAAACACAAAACCCGAAAAATTTCAAGTGCACATCTCTAGTTGTAACATGTCTCTGTTTACTGGAGTGTGTCCTGTATATACAGCTGCTTGTGTCATTTACGCATTCCTTGCATATTGCAGTAATGTAGGCGACTGTATATAGATGGGGAAACATGCGTGCGTCCCAAGTGACAGCAGGAGTGTGCGGAGTCACAGCTACTTCCCTACTCTGCAAAATAGTGTCACGGAAATGCTAGTTGGTAATAGAATGTGCCGTGCGGTGCGTGGCGTGCCGTTGAGGGGGGCGTGTCATGCTCCACCCAAAGGGCGTGTCTAGCACCACATATGGCATATAAGCAGACACCTGGTGAGGGCAATAGTTGGGGAGGAAATGTCTAATTAAGCCCCGCCCACCTAAAAAAGAAATAAAAACATCATGGGGTTCCCACAATAACTTGGAGAACCACAAATGCCAGCATGCCCAGACATTAAGGGCCCGCTGGCACCTGTAGTTCACCTGCAAAGAAAATATTAAAATAAAAGCAAGACACTTAATGTTTTAATAGTTCATCATACAGCATCTTTACCTATAAACAGAGTCAGATTATAGGCAGGGGGGTGGAGCAGTCATCCAGGCACCCACACATCGGGGACCCCCACACTGCAAAAAGTATTGCAGCGGCCAACTCTGTCCTACCCTACTAGGGAGTGGGGCCTAATGCTGTGAACTGCCCACCGCCATCAGAGACCTGTGCTGATTGCTGAAGCCTAGCCAGGCTATAACAGGTAGTGACTCTCCCGCTCACTCTTCCTTCCTCCCTCTCCTTCTCTATCTCCTCTCTCTCTCCCTCTCTTACTCCCCACATTCTTCCTCTCTTTGTCTTACCCGCTTTCTCTCCCTGACTAGCTCTCTCTCACTTCCCCGGCCCCCCTCTCTCTCTCTCTCTCTCTCTCTCTCTCTCTCATTCCTGGGCTCTCCTCTGTCTCTCCCTCTTTCTCTCCCTGACTAGCTCTCTCTCACTTCCCCGGCCCCTCTCTCTCTCTCTCTCTCTCATTCCTGGGCTCTCCCCTGTCTCTCCCTGACTAGCTCTCTCTCACTTCCCCGGCCTCTCTCTCTCTCTCATTCCTGGGCTCTCCTCTGTCTCTCCCTCTTTCTCTCCCTGACTAGCTCTCTCTCACTTCCCCGGCCTCTCTCTCTCTATCTCATTCCTGGGCTCTCCTCTGTCTCTCCCTCTTTCTCTCCCTGACTAGCTCTCTCTCACTTCCCGGTCCCTCTCTCTCTCTTTCTCTCTCTCTCTCTCATTCCTGAGCTCTCCTCTGTCTCTCCCTCTTTCTTCTCTCCCTGACTAGCTCTCTTTTGCTTCCTTGGCCACCCTCTCTTTCTCTATCTCCTGAGCTCCCCTCTATCTCTTTGTGTCTCCCTCTCTCTTTCCCTAACAGGCTCTCTCTTTCCCTGACACCCTCTCTCTCTCTCTCTCTCTGACACCCTCTCTCTTTCCCTGACACCTTCTCTCTTTCCCTGACACCCTCTCTCTCTACCTGACACCCTCTCTCTTTCCCTGACACCCTCTCTCTTTCCCTGACACCTTCTCTCTTTCCCTGACACCCTCTCTCTTTTCCTGACACCCTCTCTCTTTCCCTGACACCTTCTCTCTTTCCCTGACAACCTCTCTCTTTTCCTGACACCCTCTCTCTTTCCCTGACACTCTCTCTCTTTCCCTGACACCCTCTCTCTTTTCCTGACACCTTCTCTCTTTCTCTGACACCCTCTCTCTCTCCCTGACACCCTCTCTCTTTCCCTGACACCCTCTCTCTTTTCCTGACAACCTCTCTCTTTCCCTGACACCTTCTATCTTTTCCTGACACCCTCTCTCTTTCCCTGACACCCTCTCTCTTTCCCTGACACCTTCTCTCTTTCCCTGACACCCTCTCTCTTTACCTGACACCCTCTCTCTTTTCCTGACAGCCTTTCTCTTTCCCTGACACCTTCTCTCTTTCCCTGACACCTTCTCTCTTTCCCTGACACCCTCTCTCTTTTCCTGACACCTTCTCTCTTTCCCTGACACCCTCTCTCTTTCCCTGACACCTTCTCTCTTTCCCTGACACCCTCTCTCTTTCCCTGACACCCTCTCTCTCTCCCTGACACCTTCTCTCTTTCCCTGACACCCTCTCTCTTTACCTGACACCCTCTCTCTTTTCCTGACACCTTCTCTCTTTCCCTGACACCCTCTCTCTTTCCCTGACACCTTCTCTCTTTCCCTGACACCCTCTGCCTCTCTCCAGTTCGCTGCCCCTCCCTCTCTCCCTGACAGCCTTTCTCATGTTTAAATTACTCTACAGTCTTAGACTCCCATCAGAGGTGGAAGAGGTTTAGGGGCCTATTTATCACCATATCAGCAATAATTAATTACATCGCAGGGACAGAGCTTGTGAGCAGCATCATCATTTTTCGTAAAAAATACCCTGATGTCCTGCTGCACATGTGCCGCCCTCGCCGGCATCGCTGCTACTGCTGCTACCCGGTAGACACCCCCGCGTCACAACTACCCCCACATGCCATGGACCACCCCCAGCAGGACAATATACCTACCAGTCCAGGGAGCCGGTCCATGCTGGTCGTGCTGGGCTATCGGGTGCCGGATCCTGTGTGCTGTGGTAACCCCCAGTGCTGTAAAGTGTGCTGCCACTTTGCAGCATCACTTTACTGCACCGGGGTCACAGCGCAGCGTATGGGGGACCCAGCACCCGGCAGCGCTCACCGGAGCAGCGGACACCGGCTCCCCGGACAGGTGAGTATGACTTTTTTTATTTTATTTTTTATTTTTATTTTTAAACACTGTGATCAGCTTGTGTGTCCATCGGACACTGGCCGATGGTATGTGTCCGATATGAACAATCGTTCATATCTTTCAGTGTGTATACTCCAACGATGAACGATGCGCGGCCCTGCGGTCATTCATCGTTGGTGCCGGCTTGTTTATACCTGCAAGCCAATATGGACACTATCATCCAGATTAGCATGCAGGGCTATGGGGCCAGGTGACATCAGGGAGTGAAGAAACGACCTAGTGACCATGTTGACCAAATGACCATGTCGACCAATTTTGGTCGACCTAATGAGTGTCGACCTAAGTGTTGTCGACCTAAAGACCGGATACCATGCTGAGCACCATTCACTGTCTGACTGCAGGCTGGGAGGCAGGTGGAGAATACTGCACTCTGATTGGTGGATAGCTCCAGCCATCCATCAATCAGCATGCTGACAGCAATTTACTATCTGGCTGCAGGCTGGAAGGCAGGTAGAGAATGCTGCACTCTGATTGGTGGATAGTTCCAGCCATCCACCAATCAGCATGCTAAGCACCATTCACTGTCTGGCTGCAGGCTGGGAGGCAGGTGAAGAATGCTGCACTCTGATTGGTGGATAGCTCCAGCCATCCACCAATCAGCATGCTGACATACATTCACAGTATGGCAGCAGGCTGGGAGGCAGATAGAGGATGCAGCCTCACTGCTCTGAATGTGCAATCACCACCCACCCTTGCTCGCAGGCCCCTAAAATTGTGGGGCCCGCGGCAGCTGCCAAGTGTGCCCTTACATTAAGCTGATTCTTTATCTGTAATATCCACTCCATTTGACTGCAAGATTAGCTGGTTTGCCAGTCCCTCACCTGTGGCACCGTGCCCGGGCAGAGTAAAGGGGTATAACACTGAACGCTGGTTAGAGGCGCGTTGTTGCGGTCGGCAGAAAACACCTCGGATGTCTGCTTTATGGCGAACGCCTTCACTTTGCACAACGCTGTAAATTAAGTAAAGCTGTGGCCATTTATTTCCCAGTGCTGGCCTATCCATCTTTTATAACAGTGGCTAGCAGGACACTGCTGATTGGCCGATTCCCCTTACTACTGCTGGACTTTGCTTCGTAGGAAGTGCTGGAAGTGTTGGAAAGACGGCAATACATTGTAGCAGCAGTCGCCATGGGGACCGTTCCCAGCTTCCACAGCACTATTAACAAAGACACATGTTTTGTTCATTAACAAATGTCATAATGACGTCTGAATATTGTTTGCTACAAGCCCCTGTGAAAGCCGGTGGAGCGGCGACAATGCCTTTGTCGGTGCGATGCTGATATTTAATGCGTTCCTCTGTTCCTGGCTGCGTCATCCCGGGATAACTCCCAGTGACTGACTGTAAGGAGCTCCGGGTGCGTCACAAGGCGAGAGCGGGGGAAAGTTACCAGCCCACAGAAACTCTCTTGTCTTTCTGAGTGAGCTCATTTCATTTGCTCTGTGTGGCAGCTCACACTCTCGGATAATGGGCCGCTCAGGACCCCTATTATAATACGCCAGACGCTTGTTGAGAGTGTGGTTTGAATTTTCGTCACCACCAAGCTGGATTTATTCCGTCCTGCTGGGCAAAGTGCAGCAGCCTCACAAATTCTGTTTCGCAGCAACTTAGTTTGGCAAATACTTCTCATCACACTGTGATGGTAAGCTCTGCGAGGACGCGGTACAAGTGCCGCGCAGATTGTGCTTGCCTAATCTTCCCCACTCCTTTAAGCTGATGATTTCCATTTGTTAGCATTCCGATTAATCCTTTAAATGGTGGGAAGGTCGCTGCGGAAGGTACGAAACAAAATGTTCACAATCCACAGAGCTGTGTCTGCGGCTTCTCTAGCCTCCGATCACCCTGACACTCCACAATTGTCATAGGTTATTCTGCAAAAGCAGAAAAGTCATAAAATAATGGGGGAAATGTATCAAAGCGTAGCAAGAGATAAAGGGGGTCAGTCCGACCCAATCGCATGCTGCAGTTTTTCGTAGCAGTGCGATCGGGTCCGATCTGCGGGGGACGCCGGGCAGCTATTAAACTAATGAAGATTGGGATCGCAGCGCCAAACGCAAGGAGATTGACAGCAGGAAGGCGTTCCTGGGTGGCAGCTGACCGTTTTCTGGGAGTTTCGAGGAAAACGCAGGCGTTTGCAGGGCGGGTGTCTGACGTCAATTCTGGCTCCGGACAGGCTGAAGTGATCGCAGCGGCTGAGTAAGTTCAGAGAAACTGCACAAAACTTTTTGGCACAGCTCCACCTGCACATGCGATCGCACACTTGATAAGCTAAAATACACTCCCCCATAGGCGGCGACTATCTGATCGCACGGCTGCAAAAAATTGCAGCGTGCGATCAACTCGGAATGGCCCCCAAAGTGTAGAGAGATAAATTACCAGCCAGTCAGCTCCTGTCATTTTACAAACACAGGGGGTGATTCAGACGCAATTCCGATAATAACGAAGTGGAACGATTATCAGCACGTGTCACAATCGCATCGCACGTGCGCCAAGTTACTTTTGCACAGACGCTCGCAGTGAGAAATCAATCGCAAATGATTGACAGGAGGAAGCCGTTTTGTGGGAGGTAACGTGGAGTGGCTGCAAAAAAAAGTGTCTTACCCACTTGTGGGACGTGTCTCTGATTACATCAGCGATCTCGTATGTAGAAAACATGCACCAGAGTCTCAGCTCCCGCGGCCATTCAGCATGACCATAGAGTCACTCGGATGGTCGATTATCAAAGGATCTGCAACATCCGCCTGTGTGTATGCAGCTCCTGATATTTGCGAGGCCACCGGCGGCCGTCTCAATACATTTCCAGGCGGCAGCGTTAGCCTATTTTCGCACATTAAACTGCGTACGGAATTATAGCTGCGCCTGCATTAGCTTACCCCAGAGAATCGGGCCCACAGCCTTTGAACTGACAGTTAGAAGCTGATTGGTTTGTACTTTATCTCTCTCCACACTTTGATCAATCTCCCCCCATGTTTTAAAATGTTGCTAAAATATTCTACAAGGCAGCAAAATCCAACTTCACAGTACATGGCTCCAGTTAGGGGATTAAAATACAATTTAAATGACTGTTTTCTGTCGCTCTACTGGGTCCTTCTTTATATTTAATAAAAAAGTGAAGAGAAGAAGGAAAAGACACATAAACACTCTGTACTGATGTACTGCTAAATTACTGGCGTCTTCAATGTCACAGAATAATATAAGGATTTACAATAATTACATATGGATGCAGCTGCAGGTCTAACAATTTCATTAGTACTCTACTGGTTATAAAGGTCTTTTTAAAGAATATTTAGTGTTCTCTGACTATCAGGGGTGGAACACAACTAGGAAGGAGCCTCCAATGCTTCTAAAGAGACGCCCCTTACCATAGCGGTTGTTAATTTTATGCCCAAATTGGTGCCATACTTTATTTTATGCCCCATCATAGTGCCCTAGGTCATTTCATGCCCCATCGTAGTGCCCTAGGTCATTTTATGCCCCATCGTAGTGCCCTAGGTCATTTTATGCCCCATCGTAGTGCTCTAGGTTAATTTTAGGGTGTAGTATGTGATGTAGGCAGTCGAACTCCAGGCGAACAGCATACCGGCTCCGGAATCCCGACCACCGGCATACCGTCAGCTGGGCGGGTGCAAATGAGACCCTTGCGGGCTCGCTGCAGGCACGGTGGCAAGCGTATCTATTCTCCCTCCAGGGGGGTTGTGGACCCCCAAGAGGGAGAAAATCTGTCGGTATGCCGGTGGTCGGAATTCCGGCGCTGGTATGGTGGTCGTCGGGAGCCCGGCCGCCGGCAACCTGAAGACCACCCGTCATTCTATGCCCCATCGTAGTGCCCTAGGTCATTTTATGCCCCATCGTAGTGCCCTAGGTCATTTTATGCCCCATCGTAGTGCCCTAGGTCATTTTATGCCCCATCGTAGTGCCCTAGGTCATTTCATGCCCCATCGTAGTGCCCTAGGTCATTTTATGCCCCATCGTAGTGCCCTAGGTCATTTTATGCCCCATCGTAGTGCTCTAGGTTAATTTTAGGGTGTAGTATGTGATGTAGGCAGTCGAGCTCCCGGCGAACAGCATACTGGCTCCGGAATCCCGACCGCCGGCATACCGTCAGATGGGCGAGTGCAAATGAGACCCTTGCGGGCTCGCTGCAGGCACGGTGGCAAGCGTATCTATTCTCCCTCCAGGGGGGTCGTGGACCCCCAAGAGGGAGAAAATCTGTCGGTATGCCGGTGGTCGGGATTCCGGCGCTGGTATGGTGGTCGTCGGGAGCCCGGCCGCCGGCAACCTGAAGACCACCCATCATTCTATGCCCCATCGTAGTGCCCTAGGTCATTTTATGCCCCATCGTAGTGCCCTAGGTCATTTTATGCCCCATTGTAGTGCCTTAGGTCATTTTCTGCCCCATTGTAGTTGTTATGACTGTGGTTTTGTGAACCCGGTGTTAGTGAAGTCTGTGCGGGCAACTGGAGGACTATGTGAATACTATCACTGACCTGGTTTGGGAGTGTTGAGGACTCTGGGTTTCTTCCGGTGACCGGGAAGAGGAACCGCTGCTGGACCGCAGCAGAGATGGCCGAGAGAGCTTGGGCCGTGGATAGCTCTGATGAACAACTTTTCCTTGCACAGAGGAAGAGACTCTATTAACTGGATGGGACAAAACAGGTTCAACAACGTTGGTAGCATTCCTGAAGAGATCAGGCATCACAGAAAGAATACTAGACAAAAGTTCTTGTAACTGTAATAACATCTGGTAGAAAATCTGCAGTTGGTCAGGAGTCTTAGTGCAGAAGGTCTGAGAATCTCTGGAGAACGAATTCCGCTGCAGACACTGTGCCAATTGATGCTGAGTCGACTCCAAACCCTCCAAGCATCCTGCAATATTGCTTAGGAGGTCCTGCGTCAGACAAACACTTTCGGCCGGGTCCATGTGGCCAGTTCCTACTGTCATGACTGTGGTTTTGTGAACCCGGTGTTAGTGAAGTCTGTGCGGGCAACTGGAGGACTATGTGAATACTATCACTGACCTGGTTTGGGAGTGTTGAGGACTCTGGGTTTCTTCCGGTGACCGGGAAGAGGAACCGCTGCTGGACCGCAGCAGAGATGGCCGAATCTAGGTTTTCCTCATGCAGGATTTGGTCGGCAGACAGGAGGCACGTATGGATGCTGGAGGTCTCCTGAAAGACAGAACTAGAAAAGGTGCTGAGGAATGAATGAAGGAGTTCCGGATGCTGGAGACATAAATTACGCTTGTGAGCACTGGGTGTTTGGAGGCACTGTGGCGCTTGGAGGAACTGAGGTGCTTGTAGGTGCAGAAGTGCCTGGAGGCACTGAGGTGTTTGTAGGTGCAGAAGTGCCTGGAGGCACTGAGGTGCTTGGAGGCACCGAGGTGCTTGTAGGTGCAGAAGTGCCAGGAGGCGCTGAGGTGTTTGGAGGCACTGAGGTGCTTGGAGGCGCTGAAGTGCTCGGAGGCGCTGAAGTGCTTGGATGCACGGAGGTGCTTGGAGTCACGGAGGTGCTGGAGGCACGGAGGTGCTTGGAGGCACGGAGGTGCTGGAGGCACGGAAGTGCTTGGAGGCACGGAGGTGCTTGGAGGCACGGAGGTGCTTGGAGGCACGGAAGTGCTTGGAGGCACGGAAGCCACAGGGATACGGGAGCTCTGGAGATCACAACTACAACAGCAGTAAAGGTGAAACACGGCAGCTGTGGTTTTACGTTGAGACTCGTGGAAATAGTGAACATCAGTGGCAACACAAATGTAAACCAAACGGGGTAACAAAGGAACAGAGTTTTCACAGGAACTAAAGTACAAAGGTTACCTTTAGGGAGCTCAGCTTCAAAGCTCACACAGAGCTGTGTGTGACACGAGGAACTGGCCCAGTTTCCAACTCAGTCTCCCCGACTTATACTTCCTGGTCCTTGGTGATTGGTGATCAGGATTAGGTGATGCAGAGAGTCTCAGGCTGGCAGAGGATTGGACAACTCTGGGTCAGGTGAACAGTCCCTGTCATGTGAGTACTCTAGACCAGGCTGCGATGTAGAGTGAGGCCTAGCAGGCCGAGAGAACACTGAAGCCTGAACTTCTGCAAAACATAGGATGCTGGCTTTTAGGCCTAAACTTCAGATTACTGAATTCAGACTCACACAGGAGATCACCACAGGTGGAGCTAGTTAACTATTACCTTTCAGGCAGAGAACTCAGGAAACTCATGGTGCTGACAAGCTGTTTAACTCAGTGAGCAAAAAGGCACAGGATCCGGGACAGATGGCAGGGGTAAGTCACCAAATATGAAAACTACAGTCAGGATTGTGACAGTACCCCCCTCTTCAAGGGTGGACTCCGAACACCCAACTTGAAACCTAGGGGAACTTGATGAATAACTTGTACACAAAGCTTCTGAAAAGTGGAAACCATAGGGTCCAGAAACAAAACTTAAGCTGAATTCTTTAGAAGTCTTCCTGATCTTCATCTTCTGAACAGGTAGACCATCCATCATAGACAAGACTGGAATTTCCTTCATCAGAAAGGACTGAGGAATAAACTGTAGAAGGTTCCTCTCCTCGTTTTGTAGTGCGAGAAGATTGTGCTTTCGAAGCTAGCACTCCACTGAGGCTTAAATTAAATCTTGTTCTATAACAAGGACTTTTCATACAGAGACCTGTAGAGCTTTTCGGTGATTCTGGAACCTCTTCATGCGTGGAAGCATAACAGGAAGGAACTGCACCTCCCAGGAAAGGAGTAGCATCATAAACTGGATCAAATTCAGAGTCTGAGTCCAAGTCTAACGGAAAATACGAATCTCCTTTAGATACACAGTTTGAAAATGACCAAGAAGTGCACTGTAGCTTTGAATTCTTTGGCGGAGAACTTAGTATTGGGCTAGGAGAGACTCCTACATGACCAATCTTAATGATCGGATTCTTACGGAAGGAGATACTTGGATTATCTTTGGCAGGACTGCACAAACTTACTTTTGTATCAGACTGTTGTAGTTTGAATGAAGACGAACTGAGATTCTTTTTAGAGCATGATCTTTTAACTGAGTCAGATTCCGAGGGCTTTGGAGTAAATTCTTTAAAGACTGCATTACTAAAAGTCTGTAAATCATGGAACACAGGATCATTATTCTCAAAAAGCGTGTTTGCCCACTCCAAAGCTCTTCCTCTGAATGCCAGGAACAGATATCGAGTAACGTTGGAAGGAGTTACTGCACCCGAAGGATCAAACTCCATCAGAGAGAGATATTGCTCAACCAGAGCGGCATATTGCAATAAATCTCCATCAAAGTAAATAGGTGGTAAACCATAAGACGAAAGCTTAGAGGCTGAAACCGATGATGCACTCTCAGAAGCTAGATTGGAGTAAGTTTGTGGAACGTCAGGCTGATGAGAAACTATCCCTTCTGAAGTAGTCTGGCTGAAGTTCTTCTCAGCGAAATTAGCCTGAAGTCCTGTATCCAAATCAGCAGATGGAACATTAAGTTGCTCAGACAAGCTTAGGGACAAAGCTGAGAAAACTGTACTTAGATCAGTATCCAGCTCTGTAGCACGTTCAGACTTTAAGTGAGTAGCCTTGGGATTTTTCTTAACTTTAGTGGTTACAGCCAATTTATCCTGACAATGAAGAGAATAGGTATTAGAATTCCCCGCAGAAGCTGTGGACTCAGTACTGGAAGACGAGGAAACAGAATCAGAGACAGACTGAAGTTTAATTTTAGAATTAGATGGTGAAAGTCCTTTACTCGGACCAATGCTTGGAATTGGTTTGAGTCCAGATGAGCTTGAACAGACTGAAACAGGAGAAATCTTTAGCTGGACGAGTAACACTGGATTGGATCCGAGGATACTTGAATTGGCTGGAGCCAAAGGAGACTGACCAGGCTGGTCCAGGAGTATCGCTGAACCGGATGGAACCGGGACGGACTGACCAGGCGGAGCCTGGAGTATTGCTGAACCGGCAGGAGCCCCCTCTTCACGGGGCTGGGCTGAGGCAAGAGCCCCCACTTCACGGGGCTGGGCTGAGGCAAGAGCCCCCACTTCACGGGGCTGGGCTGAGGCAAGAGCCCCCACTTCACAGGGCTGGGCTGAGGCAAGAGCCCCCACTTCACAGGGCTGGGCTGCACTCTGTAGACTCTCTGGCTTGGCAGCACTCTGAAGACTCTCTAGGGCTGGTCCCTCTGAACCCCTCACTGGGGCTGGACGCTCTGAACCCCTCACTGGGGCTGTAGACACGGACGCCCCCTCCTTGGGCTGTAGACATGGACGCCCCTCCATGGGCTGTAGACACGGACGCCCCTCCTGGGGCTGGACACTCTGAAGACGCCCCTCCTGGGGCTGGACACTCTGAAGACGCCCCTCCTGGGGCTGGACACTCTGAAGATGCCCCTCCTGGGGCTGTAGACACGGACGCCCCTCCTTGGGCTGTAGACACGGACGCCCCTCCTGGGGCTGGACACTCTGAAGACGCCCCTCCTGGGGCTGGACACTCTGAAGACGCCCCTCCTGGGGCTGGACACTCTGAAGACGCCCCTCCTGGGGCTGTAGACACGGACGCCCCTCCTTGGGCTGTAGACACGGACGCCCCTCCTTGGGCTGTAGACACGGACTCCTCTGTGACTCTAAATGGCTTGAACATTCTTCTCTGGACACCCAACTTGGGGTAAGGTCTTTTAATCACCGGACCCCAGTCATAAATTTGAGTCTCTTCCAGAGTAGCCTTCTTGATACCCCCGTCAGCAGTAGCAGGATCGGCTACTGTGGATGACTTGTAGACATGAGCACTATGATACTGTGATTTGTCACCATTCCCTGGCTTACGAAGAATGCAGTCTTTAACAAAATGACCGGAATTTCCACAGTAAAGACAGAGGTGTAGCTCCCTACGCCGCTGACGTTCAGCTTCAGAGAGCTTGGGCCGTG